>NC_142437.1:86427424-86730454 GCF_059453495.1 Arachis ipaensis | reverse complement strand
TGAGAAGACGACCCGAGGTTTAAATACTCGGTTATCAATTTTAAAAGGGGTTTGTTACTTGTGACAACCAAAACGTTTGTATGAAAGGACTTTTGAAGGTTTAGAAACTATACTTGCAACGAGGATTTATCCGCAATTTTCTAGACCACGCAAAAGTTCTCTCATCAAAAATGGCGCCGTTGCCGGGGAATTGCAAACGTGTGCCTTATTATTGGTTATTGTAAATATTTTATTTTTGCTTGTTTATTTGTTTTTATTTTTATTTTTGCTTTTTCTTAAGTTAAGAGGTTATTGGTTTTTATTTTAAAATTTTTATTTTATCTTATCTTATTTCAAAAATCAAATTTCAAAATTTAAATTTAAAAAAAATTTTCAAAATTCAAATTTCATTTTCAAATTCAAAATTTAAATAACCTTTTAATTTAAATTTATTTTTATTTTTTTTTAATTTTTTATTTGCTACTATGAACTCTCACCCCTTTGGCTATGAGTCTGGTTACAATTATGTTGCAGGAAGAAGAAATTACAATGAAAATAGGCATCAAGGTTGGAACAATCAAAGATGGAAGGAGCCACAAGGATTTGATCAACCCTCATGGCAACAACCACCTCCAGTGGACTATCAACAACCACCACCATATGCCTATTCACCCTTTCCTCAACATGACTTTGGACCACCATACTCACAAGCCCCTTTCCACCATTCACCTCCATATGACCCTAACCCTCATCCACCATACCAACCACCTTATGAACCAAATGAACCCTCCTATCTACCCCAAACCTCCATGGAGAAAGCACTTGCCGATCTAAACTCTACTATACAAGCTTTCTTCACCCAAATCAGACCACCAAATACCTTCAACAATCAACCCTCAAGCTCTAGTGCACTTCCTTGTCAACCACAGAATAATCTCTCCATCCCATCACCACCATCCATGGAAGAGCACCCACATCCATCAATCCAAGAGCAAGATGATCCCAATTATGCTATTGATATGGAACAGGAAAGAAGGAATCATCTTCGCGAATCCATACTTCATAAAGAGCTAGAGGAGGCCCCACGGGTAAGGGTAGGAGAGACCCTTGAAGATGAAAGAATAGTTGAAAGGAGTTGTCATGGAAAGAAAAACATCGAGGATGAGTACGATTTTATACTTAAACAACTGGACAAACCAGCAATTATTAAAAAGGAAGAAGTGGTTGCAGACTTAAGAGATGTTGTACCTCCATTGGAAAGTCCAGTCACAAAGCCTCCTTCTACGGTGTTTGACGTTGATGTTGAGAAGAGCGTACAACCTCCAAGGCAGATCATGGTTGAAGACTTGGAAGAGGTTGATCAAGAGATGGAGATTCAAGAAGAAGAAGCACAACCTCCCATGCCCTTGGAAAGAAATGAAGAGAAGATTGAATTGGAAGAAAGATACCAAGAGGAAGAGGTTGAAATTGAAGAAGCTTGCAAAGAGGTGGTAATTATCAGAGAAGAGCACAAGGGAGTGGAACTTGCAATTTCATTAAAAATACCTCCCCCTAAGTTGCCATCATCCTTCACAACATTCAAGTGGGTAAAATTCATATCCCTTAGCTTTCTAATTCCACTTGAATATGGGCTACTGGAGACGGATGGTCAACTTAGAGCTCTTTGTGACATTAAGAGTAAGAGGAAGATGGCCAGTGGTAAGAATTGTCCTGCAAGGTTCATCATGGTTGGAAGCTTTAAGTTTAAATGCAAAGGTTGGTGTAATGCTCAATTGAATGGGTCTAGGAAGTTGTTTGGACGCTTCAGTGAGAATTCTAAAGCTGAACCACCCGGATGGAATCATGATAATCAACTTAAAGACGGGTGCAAAAGCAAGATTTGGGACCCCGGAATCCATTCTATCAATCACCACTCTTGGGGCCTGGTCACTTGCTTTAACTTACTTGAAGGCTTTCTGCGCCTAGTTTGGGACCCCGGAGGTTACTGGAGATACAAACATTGGTGGAGATTCCTGGATGAATACAAGTATAAGCCACTATAACAGGGAGCTCACCAAATGTCCAACTTAAGGACTTTAACTAAAAGTGCTAGGTGGGAGACAACCCACCATGGTATGATCGTTCATTTTTCATTTTTATTTAGTTTTATTTGTTTTCGAGTTTTATTTTATTTTATTATATTGAACCTGGAGTTTTGCATCACATTCATATTAACAATGCATTCTGCATCTTTTCAAATTAAAAAAAAAAGCAAGCACGCGGCGCGTCCGCGTCGCAAGGAGATGGGAGACAAAATTAATATGAACAGAGAGTTTCGCAGGAGCAGCGCAGGAGGCGTGCCAATGGCACAAATCAACTGACGCGACCGCGTCATATGGGAATAATGGCCTCCCACGCGACCGCGTCACCCACGCGGCCGCGTGACCTGAAATCGGCGTAAAAAGGGTGTATGGCAGAAAGTTGAGCTGGAGTTGGGCTGGACCCGTGCTAGTAGCACAAGCCCTGCCACGCGAACGCGTCACCCACGCGTCCGCGTCATATTGGAAATAAGGCCACCCGCGCGATCGCGTCGCCCACGCGACCGCGTCACCCTGGATTTTGGCAATACTGAGTTTTGAACAGAGAGTTGTGTGACCGCGAGGCTGCACTCGCGCCACTAGCACAAATCAAGTCACGCGATCGCGTGCCCCACGCGTCCGCGTCGCCTAACCTTATTGTGCACCACGCGACCGCGTCACCCACGCGACCGCGTCGCCAGCGTCGCACAACCTATCCAGATTAGTGCCAATTTTCTTATCTTTTCTTCTCCGAATCCTTATTCTTCTTATCTTTCCTTACTTCTTTTTTCTTCCTTTCTTATTTTCTTTCACCTCCATTCTATTTTATTTGCATATTTCATTTATTGCATCTTAATTTTGTGTATATTTTTATTTTTTTCTAAATTAATTATTTTTCCTTTGGTGTTAAAAAATTTTTTTCATATTTAACTGTTGCATCTTCCCTTGAATTATTTTTGGGTGCTTAGTGACTTGTTTTATTCTGGATAGGTTATATTATTTATATCAATGCCAATCTTTTATACCTGTATTACTTTTTGCATTGACATGAATTTACATTACCTCTCCTTACCCATACTCTCTTCTCTATTATTACAAAATATTGCACTCTTGAATTGCCATGTGCTTTTATTTGTTTTCTCTGGTACATGTTGAAGCTTCCATGTAAATGAGACCCTTATCATTTGGCATTAACCCAACCATACTTCATTTATTTTCTTATCTCTATTATTGGGTTACCTTTCTTCCCTTTTTCTTTCAGGATGGTCACCAGGAAGAGAACTGGAAGACGCTTACATGGGGAGACAAGCAAGTCAATCTGCACAATCTATAGCAAAAAGCATCAGTTGAAGCCATCCATCCACTTGCACATCTCAGCATGCACCGAGGACGGTGCAATCTTTAAGTGTGGGGAGGTCGATACCGATCTCCATGGGTTAGTTATTTCTTGACTCAACACCAAATTTTTTATTTTATTTGTTTATTCATTGTTGCATTTGCATGTTTGATTGCATATTTTTTTTTTTTTATTTGCATACTTTACCACTTGGTTGAAGTAATATGTTCTTTTTCAAGAAACCTTTTTAGAGCATTTTACTAATTTGAATAAAATTTAATGTTACACTTGTTTGAAGAAATTTTATTTTGGAACATGGGTTAGAGCTCGAACACACAAAACCTGTGAGATTTTGAGCCTATTTGAATTGGTTGCATTTTATCAACCAAAAATTTCTGTTTTAGTGTGTATTTTTCTCTCTAAAATTGTGATCTTTGTCTTGCTTAATTCTATATTTCCATAATTTGATGTATGCATACACTTACATGATTGAGGCCTTTGTTTCACTGAGCTTACATACCCATATGGCCTTACCTTTCATTATCCCTTGCAAACCAATTTTGAGCCTATTTTACCCCTTTGTTCTTTTTATTTAGCACATCATTAACTCTAAGCGAAAAATAATAATGTCCTTAATTTGAATCCTTGGTTAGCTTAGACTAGTGAGAGTGCTTATGATTTAAGTGTGGAAAAAGTGGGTTTGGAAACATTTGGTTTGAGAATTGAGTATGTTAGAATTTTCTGAAAATGTGAAAGAATGTTGAGAATATGTTCATGCATTCAATAAATTAATCATATGCATTGAGAAAAACAAAAGGAAAAAAAAAGAAAAAAATAATATAAAAAAAAAGAGCAAATAAAAGGGGACAAAATGCCCCAAAATAAGTGGTAAAAACAATGCATATGAGTTGTACTTGAAATTAGAATGCATGAATATGTGGAAAACATGGTTAATGGATGGTTAGATGTTGTATTATGATTACATGGATTGTTTAAGTTAGGTGGGAAAAGTTTAAGCTAATTAAGGATTCAGATTTTAGTACACTTGACCAAATACAATCCTACCTTGATCCTAACCCCATTACAACCCTTAAAAGACCTCTTGATTTGTGTATTTATGCATCAAATTTATGTTGATTGTTAGATGAAGAGCAAGCCTTAGAAAGCAAGGTTAGTAGAGAATTGAGAGAATCGAACCTAAAATACTTGAGTGATTAGAGTGTATACACTACCAGTGAGGGTTCGATGCTCAATCCCTTGTTCCCTACTTTCATGAGCTATTTTCTTCTTGCAAGTCTATTTGTACTTCATTTCATGATTTAAATTGGTGAAATCCAGTTCATATTTATTCTTGGAGAATTTATTTACTTTTAACCAAGTAGGTAGAAGCATTTCACATTTAGTTGCATTCATATAGATAGGTTGCATTTCATATATTTTACCATTCCTCTTCATCTTTATAGCATCTCTTGAGCTTAGCATGAGGACATGCTAATGTTTAAGTGTGGGGAGGTTGATAAACCACTATTTTATGGTTTATCTTGTACTCAATTGAGTGGTATTTATCTACTCTTTACCCACTTATTCATACTATTTGCATGGTTTTACATTTGCCTTTCTAATTATGTGCTATGATTGAAAACATGCTTCTTTGGACTAATAATTGCTAATATTAATCCTCTCTTATCGCCATTAGATGCCTTGATATGTGTGTTAAGTGTTTTCAGAGATTATAGGGCAGGAATGGCTCAGAGGATGGAAAGGAAGCATGCAAAAGTGGAAGGAATACAATAAGTTGGAGAAATTGCTAAGCTGTCCAGCCTGACCTCTTCGCACTCAAACGGCTATAACTTTAGCTACAGATGTCCAAATGATGCAGTTCCAGTTGCGTTGGAAAGCTAACGTCCGGGGCTTCGATTTGATATATAATATTATATAGTTTCCCTGATGCTAGGCGCACGACCGCGTGATCCATGCGGCCGCATCGTAGTGACGAAAAACCAGCGTGGCAAAATTCGAAACCAGCGAATTCTGGACTATTTTTGACCCAGTTTGCAGCCCAGAAACACAGATTAGAGGCTATAAAGTGGGGGAATACATCCATTCATGGGGAGGCTCTCATATTTACAATTTTAGGAGTAGATGTAGTTTTTAGAGAGAGAGGTTCTCTCCTCTCTCTTAGGATTAGGATTTAGGATTTCTCTTAGTTTTAGAGTGACTCTCAAATCCCAGGTTCAATGTTCTTTAATTTATATTCTCTTCTACTTTTATTCATTCTGCTACTTCAGCTGATTATTAGATGTTGCCAATTTGGTTTATGGATTCCTATGTTTAATTTGATTCAATACAATTCGAAGTATTTCAGTTTATGATTGTTTTATTCTATTTAAGATTGCTTTTAAATTAATTTAGATATTTTTTCTTTTGGTCTTGGTTAAGAAATCAGTAACTCAAGAGTTATCAAACTCAAACATGATTGATAATTGCTATTTTTGTTAATTAATTTGAACTTCAATAATCCCAATCTTTTCTTAGGAAATAAATAGGATTCGAAGATCAAATCAATTAATCCCTTGACCTTCCTTTATCTTAGTAAAGGTTAACAAAGTGGAATTAAAATTCAATTCTCATCATCATTGATAAGGATAGCTAGGATAGGACCTCTAATTTCTAATACCTTGCCAAGAGTTTATTTTATTATTACTATTTTATTTTATTCTTTTTGTTCAACATACTGCTTCCTTACTTTCAAAACCCCTAATTTACAAACTCATAACCAATAATAAGAACATACCTCCCTGTAATTCCTTGAGAAGACGACCCGAGGTTTAAATACTCGGTTATCAATTTTAAAAGGGGTTTGTTACTTGTGACAACCAAAACGTTTGTATGAAAGGACTTTTGAAGGTTTAGAAACTATACTTGCAACGAGAATTTATCCGCAATTTTCTAGACCACGCAAAAGTTCTCTCATCAGAGTGTCACTAACGTTGGCCTATAATTCATTGCTCCATGTTACCCTTCACGTTAGTGGTCTTAACGTGACTACTAACGTAGGCAATACAAGCTTGGCCTAGCGTTAGTGACAAAGGTGAGTGTCACTAACGCTTGCGACCTTTTCTTTACCTCACGTTAGAGTCCACGTTAGTTGGATTAACGTGGCTCTTAACGTGGCTTAGTGTGGCGTTAGTGGTGTTCACTTTCACCACTAACGTTGGAGCTCCCCTTTCTTCCACGTTAGTTCCCACGTTAGTGTAACTAACGTGGCAACTAACGTGGGCTATGATGGCATTCGAGGGCGTTATTGGTGGTAACTTTACCACTAACATCGCAAGCTTGCTCCCTTTCCACGTTAGTGGTCACGTTAGTGAGACTAACGTGGCTCCTAATGTGGCTCTTCTTTGCTTCCTTTGTCCTGAAATCAAACAAACAAGGTGCATCAAAGCTTTGTTTCAAGTCATGAGATCATGCATCATCCATATTATCATTCAATTCATGTAAAATTCTTATGAAATCACGTAAAGTTCACAATGTTTTCTTGAATCAAGATGTAAGTGTATATTTATCCAAAACTTACTTATTTACTAAGAAAATGCATGAAACTATCCTAAAAGAGTAAAGAAAAAGGTCAGTGAAACTGGCCAAAATGCCCTGGCATCAGTAACGCTCCTTACACTATAGCATATGCATAAAAAACTTTGGATTCGGCTCAGTCGAATTACACCACCACCGAAAAAGAGCTTCTAGCCATTGTTTTTGCTTTAGACAAGTTTCGACCTTATTTGCTAGGCTCTAAAGTAGCGGTGTATTCGGACCATGCCGCATTGAAATATTTGCTAAAGAAGAAGGAGTCAAAGCCTAGGCTCATTAGTTGGATATTTCTTTTGCAATAGTTTGACTTGGAGATCAAAGATAGATGTGGATCCCAAAATCTAGTGGCGGACCATTTGAATCGGCTAGAACATTTAACTCCGGATCCCACTCCTATCAATGACTCATTTCCCTTAGATACCTTGAAAGAAATATCCCTAAGTATTATCTTTGGGATGATCCACATCTATGGAGGCGTGGAGCGGATAAAGTAATTAGAAAATGTGTGCTAGAATCTGAGTTCCAGTCTATCCTTCAATTTTGCCACTCATCTGAAAGTGGGGGTCATTTTGGCCCGCAACAAACAGCGAGGAAGGTTTTAGACTGTGGATTCTGGTGGCCTACTTTATTTAAGGATGCCAACCAATTTTGCAAATCTTGTCATCAATGCCAGAAGTCTGGAAATACCTCACAAAGGGATGAGATACCCGAACAATCGATGATTTTTTGCGAGATTTTTTATGTTTGGGGCATGGACTTCATGGGGCCATTTCCAAATTTCAATGGGTTTGTGTACATATTGTTAGCAGTGGATTACGTCTCTAAATGGGTGGAAGCAATTCCTACTCGTTGCGATGACGCTAACACCGTTGCTTCATTTTTGAAGAATAACATTATTTGTAGATTTGGGTCACCATGAGCAATCGTGAGCGACCAAGGAACCCATTTTTGTAACAGGAAAATTGAGGCAATGATGAAAAAGTATGGGGTCATTCACAAAGTTTCTACAGCCTATCACCCCCAAACCAATGGGCAAGCGGAAGTATCCAACAGGGAAATCAAAAGAATCTTAGAGAAGGTGGTTAACCCACAGCGGAAGGATTGGAGCTCTAGATTGGGAGATGCATTATAGGCCTGTAGGACCACTTACAAGACCCCAATCGGGATGATCCCCTTCCGTATTATTTTTGGAAAGCCTTGTCATCTTCCGGTTGAAATCCAACATAGAGCCTATTGGGCGGTGAAGAATTGCAATACGGACTTGAAGGGGCCGGGAATGGAACGTAAGCTCCAATTGGAGGAATTAGAATTCCTTAGGTTGGAAGCGTATGAGAACGCTCAGTTCTACAAGGAAAAAGCTAAGTCATTCCATGACCAGAATATCAGGAGGAAGAACTTCAAGATAGGTGATGAAGTGCTTGTGTATAATTCAAGATTGCGGTTGATGCCCGGAAAATTGAGATCAAGATGGGACGGGCCGTTTAAGGTGTTAGATGTCAAGCCTTATGGGGTGGTGGAAGTGATTCACCCTACCAATGGAGTTAAGTTCAAAGTTAATGGTCATAGGGTGAAGCTTTATCACACTCAACCCAAAAATGCCCAGGAGTTGGAGATTTTCCTCCTTGGTGAAGTCTACAAGTGACAAATGAAGCCATGCAAATCCAACTTAGGACTCTAAACCAAAGTGCTCGGTGGAAGACACCCCACCATGGTAACATTGTTCCAATTCTATCTCTTGTTTATAGAATTTTGAATTATTTGCTTTCTTGTGATATAATGAGTAGTTTAGGTTTGGTTAGATAATTTTGAGTTGAATAAGTTAAATTACCTGTGGATCATGAAATTGTGCTTGTTTAAATGATTTGGGATTGGTATGTTGATATGCTAAGGGTAGGAACCTTAGTTTTGAAGAGAAAAAAATTTTCTGAAATAGGACATCTGTGCGTACACACCAACCTGTGCGGCCGCACGCACCTGTGCGTCCGCACACAACTTAACATGCCCTTTGGTCGCAGTGCCAGCACAGCCTGTGCGTGCGCGCTGCCCTGTTTTCTCCGATCTGTGCATGTGCACAGCTGCGTGCATACGCACACATCCCCTCTCATACCTCATCTGTGCGGCCGCACGCACCTGTGCATCCGCACACAACTTAACATGCCCTCTGGTCGCAGCGCCAGCACAGCCTGTGCGTACATGCTGCCCTATTTTCTTTTATCTGTGCGTGCGCACAGCTACGTGCATACGCACACATCCCCTCTCATACCTCATCTGTGCGGCCGCACAGACATGTGCGCCCGCACACCAATTGCAGACCACTCTGGTGGGAGCGAGGGAACTGCTTGTGCGCGTGCTCAACCTCCCCCATTTTTGGCCCTGTGCGTGCGTGCGGACTTGTGTGCGCACGCACACATGATTTTGTCCTAAAAAAAAACCTGTCTGTGCGGTTGCATGCCTTTGTGCATCCGCACGTCTTTACGCAACCTCTCTGGTCGCAGCGATTGCATGCTGTATGCGTTCGCACCCTTTCTAAGTTTTCATCTCTGTGCGTCCGCACAGGCCCCTGTGCGCCCGCACACATCGCGTTCTGGGCGTTAACATGGCAACCTGCTCTGTTGAGAGGCAGCTCCTCTCTTTTCTTCTTTTCTTCATAGCTGCTCCCTCTCTCTTCTGTGCCCAGCTCCGCTGGACCCTGCCGCCGGCCACCGCCACTGTCATCTCACCGTCGGTGACCCTTCTCTCTCTCTTTCTCTTACTTCTCTTCTCTTTTCTTTCTTTCCCTTCTCTTTTCTCTATCCACCACCAGTGAGTTCTCTCTTCCGGTGCTTCTTTTTCCGGCGAACCCAAACTCCGTGATTTCGCAGTGGCTATAAGAAGTGCCATTGTTCCTCCCTCGTTCTTGTTCTTTTCGACCTATTATATCCCAGGTTCTTGCTTTTCCTTTCTTTTTATGTCAATATTTTCACAATTGCTTTCAATTCTTTTACGTTGCTTAGATTTCATTAGTTGCTTTCTTTATTGCTTCTTTGTATTGCAAAGTATTGTTGCTTGATTGTTGGGTCGGTTATGATCAAATTTGAGCTTAATTGTGATAAACTTGCACATTGCATACCACATGTTCGATAAAATGTATCAATGAACATTTTGTTTGATTCATATGACTTGGCCATCATATGTGTTCAATTTATCTCTTGTAGGCATATTGTATGAATGGTTCAACTTCTATTATGACTTTTGATGGTAGAAAATTGAAATCACCAATGCATTTCCTTGATTGTTGATGTGAATTTTGGTTGTAAACGCATTGTGTTTGTGTAATCTAAGTTTCATTGTTCATCTTGGAATTTAAATTGAGTAACCACTTTACGAATGTTCAACTTTTGATGATGTCTTGATCAAACATCTTTTGGGCTTCCAATTAAGAACATTGTATGTGTGGTTATCACCTTTTTGAGGATGAACAATTGACAATTCCCTTTTGGTGCTTACTTGTAGTTGCTTTCATTTCTCTGTTTTATATTTGCAACTTGAGCACTAAATCGTGAAGCTTTGAACTGTGAATTGCCTTCAGGGTGTGATTGCCGTGATATCCGACCGGTGTGTGTGTTCCAACCGTGCACATCATTGGAATATACATACCGTATTTTTTTGTAAATCGCACTACTTCTATAAGCTCTTTTAACATTGTTAGTGCTTCCTCAATGATTTTACTTTATTGTTGCCCTATGATCTCAAAGTTCTTTTATTTGTATTTTCAGGATGAGAAAGAAAGGTAAGACACCGGTTACTGCACCGGTTGAGCAAATTACCGCTCGTCCTCTTGATATTTGGTGGCATCGCCAAGGTCATAGACCGGATACCTTAGTTAACCGAAGGGTCGACTGTCAATACAAGGCTATCAAGAAGCGTACAATCCATTGGAAGCGGTCGTTGAAGGTTCTAAGCCAATACAAGGTGACTATTCACCAAAGGATTGCCTCGCTTCATTGGGAATTTCTCGAGCAAGAACCTATTGAAGTCAATGAGAATATGGTGCGGGAATTTTATACAAACTACCAAGCTTGGGAAGCAAAGTCAGTCTTCCTCTGGGAAAAGATGTTGGATACATCTAATCAAGCTCTAGAAGCTATCCTGAACATCCCCCACATTCCACTTGAGAAATGGATACTCCAAGATAAAAGTGGATGTCTTCGAAGGAAGAGTATCTCTGACTCCCATTCTTGAGAAAATAGGTCGTCCTGGTGCATCTTGGGAGTATAGCAAAGGGAAGAATTCTGTTTTCACTAGTATTGCATACTCTGATTTGAATGCTGAAGCTCGTATATGGCATCATATCGTGGCGGACTACATCATCCCGAGCACCCACACTACCCATGTGTGATTTAGAACTGCTTTGCTACTTTGGGCTATTATTCAAGGGAAGCATATAGCCATCTTGCCTTTATTGTGCAAATCGATTTGGAAATTGGTTGAGAAGAAGAATATTAGCATTCCATTTCCTTCAATGGTGATGCGCTTAGCAAACGCAGAGGGGGTAGAGAGGCGACTAATGGACATTATATTCCGGATTCCTAGAGGCAACAAGTTCATTCCGAGGAGAGATTTGGAAAGATCAACAAACACTACACCCTACAAGAGGAAGACACCCACAGCACTACCGTCAACTCTACCAACTTCATCAACTGCTTTACCAATTCTCCGACCTCTTCCAGATCTATTCCGAGACATCTTACACGATATCCACCACATGGAGCATTTGGAGCACAAACGTTTTGAGTGGATAGCGGCAAAGCTAGAAGGAAGAGACCCTGACCTGATTCCTAGAGCTTCATCTGAGCTAGCTTGGGAGGAGCATGATGCAGTTGACCATCCCACTCCTGAGTCCACCAGCTAAAAGTGGCCCCTCTTCATCCTCCTGGATCGTGAACATGCACGGTGGACCGTGCACAAATTAAGTGTAGGGGAGGATCAATGACTTCAAGGGGGTAAAAATTTCTCTCTTGAATACACTTTGCAATGTTTCTTGTAGTACTTTTTCTTCATTTTGAGTAGCTTTATTTCTATTGCATCTTGTTTAGTTTGCTGTAAATATTTCTTTATCGTTTATGGATATTTAGTAGTTAACACTTGCATGTTGCATGATAGAACGAATAAGTTGGTGAAATACCAAGGAATTATCATGAAACCTTTTCTAGGGGCATACCATTGATTGAATTGAAGAAAAATTGTGTTTATCAACTTGCTTGGAGTATTTTGTTTGTAGAACATGGAAACGAGCTAGAACAACATACCTTGTGAGATTTGAGCTTTAATAGATGGTTGCACTTTTCAGCCATAATGTTGTTCTTGTGTGTGATAATACCCCTTTTTTATTGTGATCATTGATTTGCATGATTCTTTATGTCCTGTATTTGTGTTTGGATGCATTTAGCATGATTGAGGCCATTTTTTATGATAAACTCACTAACCTATATGGCCAACCCTTGCATTCACCTTTGTGAACCCCTTTGAGATTATGAATTCCCTTTTGTTCTAATGATAGCACATTACTCCCTTTAAGCGAAAAACTATTGATGTCCTTGAATTACTCTTTGATTAGCTTGGGTAGATTAGTGTGTAAATTCTAGGTGTAGGGGGAAATTTGGGAAGCATTGGTGATAAAGGCATGAACTCTTTGTGAAAAATATTTTTGGGCAATTAGGTAATGTTCATGCATTTCACTAATGAAAACATATGCATTCATAGTTCAAAAAAAAAAATAACTTGCGCATAACAAAGTATGAATAAAAAGAGTAAATAAAGGATGCATATGCCATGTTGGAAAAGAAAATGCATGAGTGAAGTGGATAGAAAAAAATGAAAATGGGTAGAAAGGTTGCATTATCATGTGTACATAGGTGATGTAGGATTAGGTGGACACTCAAGTTAATCAAAGAACTAATTCTTTAATTCCACTTAACCATATTTCATCCTACCTAACCCTAGCCCCATTATATCCCTCTAAAGACCTCATGATACTTGTTATTCATGCATTAAATACTAGTTGATTGTTAGATGACTTGCAAATCTTTGAAAAGCATGATAAAAGGGAAATTGAGTGGTTAAATCCTAAACACTGAGCGAACTGAGTGGATACACATCCGGTGAGGGGTTCGATCGCTCAATTCTATGTTCTTATGCCTCATATTGCATCTTCTTGCAAGTTGTTTGATTGGATAGTTTTGATAACTTCAATTCAATTCTTTGGACATTGATCTTAATGCATGAACTCTTTGCATTAGCCCCATAGTTTCTTGTGATTGATTGGAATTTCATGGTTTGTTTCTACTAACTCTCCTCATAGTACATATTGGTGATTAGTCTTAGGGTAGTTCCATGCATTTAAGTAGTTTATAGCATAATACCTTTTCCCTTTCATATATCTCCTTCGCGTGTGTTTAGCATGAGGACATGCTAGTATTTAAGTGTGAGAGAATTGATGAATCCATATTTGATGATGATTTTTGGTTAGAATTGGATGGATTTTCATCATATAAACTTGCACTTATTCCCTTGAATAGCATGCTTTTGAACTTTCCTTCCAAATTGTACTTGATTATGAAAATGTGCTCTTTTGTGCTTAATTTAATTTAATTTATTCCGTTTGTCTTCCATTCGATGCTTTGATGTTATTCGTGAGTGATTCTAGGTGTATAAGGTAGGAATGGATTGGAGAAAATGGAAGAAGAGCATGCAAAGTGGAGGAAACATGAAAAATCAAAGGAGATGAGCTCAAAGACGTGTGCATGCGCACGGCTGCCTGTGCGTACGCACAGCTGCCCAATCAGAGCGCATGGATTGCTTCGAGCGTGTCGCGCGTCCATTCAAGCATCGCCTAGTGTACGTGCGCACAGCTACTTGTGCGTACGCACAGGACTGGATTTCTCGTAAGGTGTGCGGGCGCACGCATCTGTGCGTCTGCACAGGTGTCCGCACATGACTTCATTAAAATGGCACGTGACTCACGATTTGGGGGCTTTGGAGGCCCATTTCTGAAGTCTTCTAGCTCATATTGGAGGGGAAATGAGGAACATAAGATAGCATATCATTAGTGTAGCTTTAGGAGTAGTAGTAGGAAGCTTTAGTTAGTTTTTCTCTAAGTTTTTCATCATCTCTATTAGGGTTTTACATTCAAGTTCCCTTTTTTTTTTTATCTTGGATTTTGCTAGCTTTCATTGTAAGTATTCTCTTGTTATTACTCTTTATAGTTACATTGTCATTACTCTTTCTTCTAATTCAAGTTATAGTTCAATTTTGCTTCTTTCTTGCAATTTTAATTTCTTGTTGATGAATTTGATGTTGATGTTTGTTTCATGTTTTCTTGTGTTATTCTTGTTGATTGAGATCAATTTTTGCTCTTAGTTTCAAGCCTTTTCTCATTTTCTCCATGTTTAAGGTTTTTGCCCACCAAGTGTTTGACAAAATGTCAAACATGGTTTTAGGCTAAATTTTTTGTTCTTGGCTTGGGTAAAGTGAGCAATTGGGTTTCTAGAGTTGAAATGTCCAACATTTAGTTTCAATTCTTGGATTGTTAATTGTTCTTGTTCCCACTAACGCTAATTTTTTGCTAAGGCAATTAGCAAGAAATTTAGGATTTGTGGGTTAGGAACACTTATGCTCATTTAACTTACTTTCCGATATGAGGGTTGATCAAGTGAGATTAATCCATCATAATTGTCATAGTTGTGGTTCCAACAAGGAAAGGACCCTTAGCTCACTCCAAGCCAAGACTCTCTTTGATGCTTTTAATCTTTCATATACTTCTATGTTGATCTCTTTAATACTACAACCGGATTTGCACACTCATTGTTCTAAAAGTACTCCTTGGGAGACGACTCGGGAGTCACATACTCTCGGTTTTAAATTAATTTTGAATTGTGACACATCTTGTGAATTTTCAATTTGATCGACGGCCGACTTGTTGGGTTAGGACTATACTTACAACTCTAACTCCAATTTTTGGATAATCAAGTTCCTAACCTATATGCATATTGGCCGCTCGCCTATCAGGCATTGTACGCTGACATGACGTCGACCACAATATAGTCGACTCTTATCGTCTTTGACTTCTTGCCTTTTCCAAAGGTGGTGTATAGAGAGATAAATCCAAGAGGTCGGATTGGTGTGCCTCCTAGCCCGAAGAGGTTATCTGGGTATGCCTTCAGATCCTTTTTCTCTAACCCGAGTTTGTCGAAAGCAGGCTTAAACAGTATGTCTGCCGAACTCCCTTGGTCCACCAAGGTTCTATGTAGATTTACATTAGCAAGGATCATTGTTATCACTACCGGGTCATCATGGCCAGGTGTCACCCCTTAAGCATCCTCTTTGGTGAACGAGATAGTTGGTAAATAAAAAATTTTGTTGTTTTTTCTGACTTAGTACACCTCTTTGGGATGCCTTTTACGTGAGGATTTTGAGATTCCTCCTCCAGCAAACCCTCCATTTATCATATGTATATGTCATTCAGGAGTTTGTGGGGAAATTTCTTGCCGTCCTCATCTCTTTTCCTCTTTTTTTGATCATCCGATCTTTCAGCCAAGTATCTGTCTAGCTAACCTTCTTTGGCTAACTTTTCTACAACATTCTTTAAATTATAACAATCATTGGTAGAATGCGCATACATATTCGCAGTATTCTGTCCGACTTTTTTCTTTTTTATGTTTGATAGGGCGACGAGGTGGAAGCTTCTCTGTGTGGCATATCTCCTTGTAGACATCTACAAGAAAAACTCGGAGTGGGGTGTAATTACCTTCGAGGCTTTTTCGAGTTGTACTTTTCCTTTTTCTTAGTTTCCTTCTCCTTATTCCGAGTTGGGTAGGACAAGTTAGGCCTCGGGGGAGGCTCTTTAAGTCGAGAATTTTCTTCCATGTTAATATATTTTTCTGTCCGCTCTTATACTTTGTACAAGGAAGTTGGGTGTCGCTTGGATATGGATTGAGAGAATGACCCTTCTTTGAAGCCATTAACCAACCCTATTATTACTGCTTTAATAGGTAAGTTTTGTATTTTCAAGCAAGCTTTGTTAAATCTCTCTATATAATCTTGGAGTGTCTCTTCGACTTCTTGCTTTACTCCCAGGAGGCTTGAAGCATACTTCACCTTGTCCTTTTGTATTGAAAATCTAGTAAGAAACTTCCTAACCAGGTCGTCAAAGTAGGTTACCAACCTGGGAGGTAAGTTATCGAACTACTTCATCATAGCTTTGGTCAAAGTTGTTAATGTGTGAGCATCATTAGTGTCTTTTCTATGTGATTTATATGGTATTCTATTGACTTGTTAAATGATTTTAGTGTATTATACCATAGTGGATGCTACTTTGAGTTTTTGTGGCTGTTTGTTAATTTCAGGTAGCATTCAAATGAAGATTTGGTGACAAATTCATAAAGAAGCAAAGGAGGACTCATGCATATGCATCACTGGCGCAACAAGGGACTTCATGTGTATGCATTTATTGTGCATACGCATGACTGCACGAGCTCAACAAGACCAATTCTTCTCTGGGCAGGTGGTGCTAAAGGCCACGACTTGGTGTTTAACATCGAAGACCTTGTAAAGCATGCAAGGCATTCTGGACTGCACCACCTCACTGGCGTTTAGTGCCGGGCCATTAATTTGTGTGCAACCATTCTAAAAGGGTGGCGCTAAACACCACATCACCGACGTTTAGAGCCAGGAGCGATTTTTTTGGTGGTCCCCATGCGTGCAACAAGTATTGCGGAAGGCCTTCTATTTGATTTTCAAATCAAATAAAATTCAAGTTTTAGGATAGAGATTAGGACTATAAATAGGATAGAGATTCACTCTCGCGGGATGGTTTCTTCTCCTTTTTCTCATTCCGCAATTTACAGTTTTGACTCCTAGGTTTTTCTCTGCACCATGAGCCACGAAAACTCCATTGTTAAGGTTAGGATCTTTGTTTACTTTGATGAATTAATAATTATTTATTCTTCTACTCTTGATTAATGAATTGATTTATGTTTAAGAATTGATTTCGTTCTTCATCCTACGGATTAGTGTGTATTGGAAAATAACTCTTATAGAAATTGAATTCTTTTGAATCTTAAAAAAGTTACATCACTGGAATTAAAGCTTGAAACCCTTTCTCACAACTCCTTAATTGTCTGGATTTAATGTGATACGTGACATATAATTGCATCATTTTTTGGTTCTTAGGGTTTATGTGGTTAATAAATCAGAAATTGAACTTAACCCTCTGATACAATTGATTGATCAAGGAATTGACGGTTGGTTGGGTTAGAGGAGATTGAATTACCTAGGAATAGGAATTCAATCACCTATGGTTTGTCATAAACTCAATCTTTGCTTGATCAAGGTAGTTGACTTTGAATGTTAATTCAAAAATTTAAATATCTCCAAAGCCTTAGCTCTTTGCTCATACTATTTTCTCAACCATCCACTATTTGCTTTTCTTGATTCACTGTCTTTTATGCTATTCACCATTCAAAACTCTTATCTCAACTTGTCTAACATGAATAGTTAATCAATTGTTGCTTGCTTAGTCCATTAATCCTCATGGGACCCACACTTACTCACCTGAGTTTATTACTTGGTATGATCTGGCACACTTGCTGGTAAGTTGTGGTTTGAAAACTTTGCATCAAGGTTTTTGGCATCAGTTGTCGGGAAGGCTTTGCAACGAGTCGCATCAGAGGCGTCGGCTAGGTTCATCCGACTTTTTAAATTGCTGAGGTGATGCCTCGGGTCGGTCATTCTATTGTAGAGATCCATATCGGGAGTTTTGAAATTTCTGAAAATCCTGGCTCGCATGATCTCTTCAATAAACAGATCTTCACCTCTAAGAGGGCTTTCTTCCTGATCTGCTCGATTACTCCGTCTTCGAAGGTCGGCCTTTAACCTCAAGATATTTTCTTCCAAGTCATTTCGTCGTCATACTTCTCTTCGTAATTCCTGTTCTGCTTCTTGTTGTCGCTCAGCTTCCAACTCGAGTTGTTCTAATCGTCCATGATGGTCGTGAACTAATTCCAGTATTTTCGTCGGATAGAAAGGTTCTTCGTCTTCAGGTGGGTAGACATCTGAATGAATCCGATGCAATTGAGGGTTTACCGATATTCCTTCCCCGTGGGGGCATTCGTTCTCTCTCGAGGTGGAGGTAATGCTAGCATTAGGTCATCTTGGTGGAGCTCTAGTTTTGACTCAAATACCGTATGACCATCTTCATATTGTTTATCTACCATATGTGGATGTAGACTTTCAAGTCCCCGTCAATGGTGCCAATATTCTGAGGATTACCTAAAACGATGATTTTGGCCTAAACGTGAGGTCCAACCTTCTTCTGAGGTAGCGTCTGACTTGTACTGATGCCAAGGTACCGCCGTCTGAGTGTCTCATGAGGAGGTGGGGGATGGTACCTGCAAGAGACTCCGATGCTTAAATTAGCAAGGAATTTAAACGGGTTTTTAGTAGATTGGGACTTAAATATACCTGAAGGGTGTTAGTGTATTTATAGTAGAGTGGGTAACCACCTTTTAGAGTAGTGCTACCTTTATAGGTGGATAACCGTTCCCTTTATCTTGGGAGTTTGTTGAGATCTACCTTCTAGATGAGGTAGAGATAATAAGAGATATTTTGGGAGGTAGTTACTTATTTAAATAAGTAGGGCTAAACCTCCTTGTCGTATTCGATTTCTTAAGAGGTTGTACACCATTTTATTCTAATCTAAACTTGCTTTGGCGGTAGGTGTCTCACTTTTGTTTTTATCTTGGATCTTTTTTGGTGACTTAAAAAAAAGAATAAAGTAGAGAAGGGACATGAGAAAAAGCTTAAACATAGGAACAATCATCCCTAAGATAACTCTCTAGATGTTCTTTCAAGGAGTTAGAAGCTTCACATGATAATGGTTCAATCTTAGCACCATCTTTGCCATGATATTTGCCACTGAATTTACCTTTCTTAAAATCGAACGGAGCTCAACATACCAATTCCAAGCCATGATATCCCGAATTTTAAGCACTAGAGGATTGTGTAAAAAACATCCATCTTGATTATTATTAACAAGATTGAAAGCTTCCATACAATCGGTTCCACAAATAACATCTCTCTTATCCAAATCTCAAGCTAAGAGGTATCCTCCACACCCCCTTTTCATTTTGCAACACACCACACTTAATACTCTCAACTATTCAATAATTCCATGTATATACACATACATATTCATAATTTCTCGATTCAAATTAATAACAAATATACTCATATATATATATATAGTTTTCATGCCACATATACCAACATACAAACTTGACCCTTCCATTCAACAATCACCAACAATAAGTCACTAATCCTCAATCGTTCATACATTTCAACTTAACCTATAGTCAACTAGCCTAAGTTTTCATGTTATATTATACATTATTTACGAGAAACCAAAACCATACCTTGTCCGATTTCTCCCTAAGCCACAAGGCACCGCAAGCCCTCGATACACAAGCTCCAAGCCTTCACCAAGTGAGTTTTCAGCTATGAATACCCGAGCTTAAGCCTCCAATATCATCATTTCCAATTCATATTTACACAACCTAATTTCACATAATTGCATACACAATCACTAATTTCACTATCCAATCTTATATAATTAAAGAATTCACAAGGGTTATGAGTTTCGTACCATTATCCACGAGAAATTGGAAAAAACCCGATAATTTTTCGTTGCCAGAGTTCACCTAAATCACCAAAATCATTCAATTCCTCAATACCAAACCTAAGATTTTTGAAACTAAAAAGGGGAAGGCTGGGTGAGAAAATGCAATTTTCTTCCCAAATTGTTTAGTAAATTTTATAGAGAATTCTGAGACGAACGTGTGGCCGCTAATGGCTCGTCAATCGGAGTTCTGAATTGAAAGTTATGATGAAATGAAATTGGGTTTGGCTATGGCTTCTTCTCCTCCTCACCTATTTCAGCGTGTTTCCATTTTATTTGAGGGAAGAAGGGCTGGTTTCCTTCGTATATATGATAAATAGGCTGGGTCTTGGGCCCAAAGTGGGTCCAATTTAATCTGTTCAGCCTATTTAGTCTAATTTTGAGAAAAAATATTTAAAATTAATGTTAAAATTTATATTTTAATTATTTTTTCATTCTAAACTATAAAATTTAATTTTTTAATTTTTTTAAATAATAATTAATTTATTAATTAATTATTTATTAATTTTTCAAAATTTACATATTTTGTTTACCTATCTGAATATTCTGTTAACTGCTAATTGTATTACTTGCTATACTTGCTGTCTAACTATGTTTTCTTTGTACTACTTATTATTTGTATATGATATTGCTATTCAAATTATTGGGATTATTAAGATTTATTGAGATTAGAAACGTTGATAGACAGAATAATGTATTAGAAATGATTAATATTAGAGGTAGATATGAAACTGATACATGGTATGCTTACCCTGTTTGGTTTAGTAAAATTCTAGACTTGAATTTGAGGTGTTGAAGTTTAGAATTGTCTAACAAGTTCGTGTAATTTTATATCGTTTCTATTTGGAATTGTTACCCTATTGGGAATCTTTAGATTCTCACTCGTTGTCAGATTTTGTTATTTTCAGATACAGAACGTGACATACCTTGCTGAATGTTTTAGACTCTTAATGAAGCGAAAAAGTCTTCTTTTGGAGTTTATTTTCTTTTATATAGTATCTTTTTTTTGCTTTTGAATATTGTGTCGTATATTCTTCTTAGAGATTTTATTTAGGAGAAACAGGCTATACTTTCTATTTTTTGGGTTTGTATTATGTTTTAGCCGACCTTTTCTTCGCAGATCGTGACTGTGACTAGTACTTTATATATTTTATCTCTAGAACATTTATATATACTAGCGACTCAACAGGCATTGCCGTGCCTATTCAGCCACTTTTCTATTAAGTTAAAAAAATATTTTTATATTTTTATTTTTAAAATTATAAATTTGATATTAATAATTAAAAAAATTATGAAAAAATAAAATATTTTAAATTATTTAATATACGTAGAAAGAAAATAAATTAATTTAAATTAAAAAATAAAAAAAGAATTATATTATTATTATGTGTAATAAAATCAAGATAAAGATTTACTAATATTATTTATAAATTAATTATTTATATATTAAATTTACTTATTTTCTCAATCCTATTTAATTTAGAATAAATTTATAAATTTATATTCATATTCAAAACACTCTTTTAGAAGATACACAATTCTAATAGACAAAAAATTATTTTTTTAATCTTATATTGAACATCTTTAATTATCTTAAATTTTATTATTATTTCAAAATTATTAATTTTTATTTTGATTATATCATCTTATCACACTATACACTATTATTTTCTCTTATTATTTTTTTACATGTATAATTATTATTGTCTCACCGTCACTATTATGTTGCCTTGTTTTATTGTCCTTCCTTATTTTCTTCTTCTATTAACCCCAATCGCAATCAATTATCACCATACCATTATCGCAGCTCTCTTTTTTGTTTATCACTTTGATTCATACATATTCATTGTGTTAACTTTTGAGTTGTTAAAGATTTGTAAAAGAATTATTTTCTTGTTTGATTTAGATATCTAGATCTATAACTATTATATGAATAGTTAAATACTTATTTTTCATACTTACTTGTTAAGTCATATTTTATCATTTTAAAAAAAAGTAAGATATCGAGCATTCAAAATTTTTGTATAAAATAATAAAATAAAAAATAAAAAAATTTATAAGTTATTTAATTTTTTTAATATATAGAATAATTGAATTTAAATTAATTTAGATATAATACTAAAATTATTACGCTGTTACTATATATAACAATGAAGATATAAATTTATAAATATTTGTAAATTTATTCATTTTTCAATTATAAATTTATAAAAATTTATATTTAAATCACTCTTTCTTTCGCATAATTTTAATAGCTAAAAAATTTTATTTTTTATAATTTTATATTCAACATTTTAAAGTATCTTTAATTTTATTATTCTTTTAGAATTTTTAATTTTTAGTTTATTATTCTTTTTTCTTACCATTATCTATTTACATATGTCTCACCACCATTCTTCCTACGTCTTTTATTCTCTTTCTATCTTCTCTTCGATCGCAGTAAGTTACTGATGAGCGGATAATTTATACACTTTTTGGCATTGTTTTTACATAGTTTTTAGTATGATTTAATTAGTTTTTAGTATATTTTTATTGGTTTTTAAATAAAAATCACATTTCTGGACTTTACTATGAGTTTGTGTGTTTTTCTGTGATTTCAGGTATTTTCTGGCTGAAATTGAGGGACCCGAGCAAAAATCTGATTCAGAGGCCGAAAAAGGACTGCAGATGCTGTTGGATTCTGACCTCCCTACACTCAAAGTGAATTTTTTGGAGCTACAGATTTCCAATTGGCGCGCTCTCAATTGCGTTGGAAAGTAGACATTCAGGGCTTTCCAGCAATATATAATAGTCAATACTTTGCCCGAGTTTAGATGACGCAAACTGGCGTTCAACGCCAGTTCTCTGCCCTATTCTGGCGTTAAACGCCAGAAACAGGTTACAAGTTGGAGTTAAACGCCCAAAACAGGTTACAACCTAGCGTTTAACTCCAGAAACAGCCTAGGCACGTGTAAAGCTCAAGTCTCAGCCCCAGCACACACCAAGTGGGCCCCGGAAGTGGATTTCTGCACTATCTATCATAGTTTACTCATTTTCTGTAAACCTAGGTTACTAGTTTAGTATTTAAACAACTTTTAGAGATTTATTATGTACCTCATGACATTTTCACATTTTACATTGTATCTCTACGGCATGAGTCTCTAAACTCCATGATTGGGGGTGAGGAGCTCTGCTGTGTCTCGATGAATTAATGCAATTACTTCTGTTTTCTATTCAATCACGCTTGTTTCTGTTCTAAGATACCCGCTCATACTTAACCATGATAAATGTGATGATCCGTGACACTTATCACCATTCTCAACCTATGAACGCGTGCCTGACAACCACTTCCGCTCTACCTTATATTGAGAGTGTATCTCTTAGCCTCCTGGTTCATGATCAGAGTCTTCGTGGTATAGGCTAGAATTATTGGCGGCCATTCCTGAGATCTGAAAAGTCTAAACCTTGTCTATGGTATTCCGAGTAGGATCTGGGAAGGGATGACTGTGACGAGCTTCAAACTCACAAGTGCTGGGCGTAGTGACAGACGCAAAAGAATCAATGGATTCTATTCCAACATGAGTGAGAACCGACAGATGATTAGCCGTGCGGTGACAGCGCATTTAGACTATTTTCATTGAGAGGATGGATGTTAGCCATTGACAACGGTGATCCACCTACATACAGCTTGCCATGGAAGGAGACCTGCGTGCGTGAAGAAGAAGATAGTAGAAAAGCAGAGATTCAGAAGACAGAGCATCTCTAAAACCTCAATCTGTTCTCCATTACTGCATAACAAGTACTATTTAATTTATGCTTTTTACTCTTCATAAATATAATCACTCTAATCATTGATTTCCTGACTAAGAATTACAAAATAACCATAGCTTGCTTCAAGCCGACAATCTCCGTGGGATCGACCCTTACTCACGTAAGGTATTACTTGGACGACCCAGTGCACTTGCTGGTTAGTGGTACGAGTTGTGAAAAGTGTGATTCACAATTCGTGCACCAAGTTTTTCGCGCCGTTGCCGGGGATTGTTCAAGTTTGAACAACTGACGGTTCATCTTGTTGCTTAGATTAGGAAAATTTTGTCTTTTGGGTCAGCGTCTTTTATTTTCTTTTCAAAAATTTTCCAACAATTTATTATTTTTCTTTATTAATCTTTAGAGTTTATTGTTTGAGTCTGATTGCATGTTTTAAGTTTGGTGTCCTTTGTGTTTTTGTCATCCCAAAAAAAATAGTTTTTCTCTGTTTAATCCTTGCATTTGTTGAATGTGTCAAGTTTTAAGTTTGGTGTTTTCTTGTCAGTTTTTATTTAATTTTCGAAAATTTATTTTTGGTTTTCTAAAAATTTTAAGTTTGGTGTTCTTTTTTTTTATATTCTTGAGTCCTTTGAGTCTTTGAATTTTTGTTCTTCATGTTCTTGTGAATCTTCAAGGTGTTCTTGAGTCTTTCGTGCGTTTTGATCTTAAAATTTTTATGTTTGGTGTTCCTTGGTGTTTTTCCTCCAAATTTTCAAAAATAAGGAGCATTAGATCTAAAAATTTTAAGTTTTGTGTCTTTTTATTGTTTTTCTCTTTCCTCATTGAATTCAAAAATATCTTTTCTCTTCATTTTAAATTGAATTTTCGAAAATTACCTTTAAAAATTCAGATTTTTATTTTAAAAATAAAATCTTTTCAAAATTTAAAATCTTTTTCAAAAATCATATCCAAAGTTTTTCAAATCTTCTTAATTAAGCAATTACTTTCATTTTCAAATTTATTTTTCTCTTGGTTTTCGAAATTTACATTTTAATTTCTAAATATTTTATTTTATTTTATCTTATTATTCTTATTTATCTTAATAATTTGGTTTGTCCTACTTAAATAAAATAAAAACAAAAGTATATTTTCTTTGCAATTCATATCAATTCCATTTTATCCATCATGGATCTAAGTGAAAATGAACAGTCTAGAAGGACTCTGGGGTCATATGCTAATCCCACTACTGCTGCATATGGGAGTAGTATCTGTATACCTCCCATTAAAGCAAGCAATTTTGAGCTAAATCCTCAGCTCATTGTCATGGTGCAGCAAAACTGCCAGTATTCCGGTCTTCCGCAGGAAGAACCTACTGAGTTTCTGGCACAATTCTTGCAAATTACTAACACAGTACGTGACAAGGAGATAGGTCAAGATGTATACAGGTTGTTATTGTTTTTGTTTGCTGTAAAGGATCAAGCTAAAAGGTGGTTAAATAACCAACCCACAGCAAGCATAAGAACATGGAAACAGTTATCAGACAAATTCCTGAATCAATATTCCCCTCCAAAAAGGATGACACAGCTAAGGCTGGACATCCAAGGCTTTAAACAAGAGGATGATGAATCCCTTTATAATGCCTGGGAGAGGTACAGAGGGATGCTGAGAAAATGCCCCTCTGAAATGTTTTCAGAGTGGGTGTAATTAGACATCTTCTACTATGGCCTTACAGAGAGAGCTCAGATATCTCTAGACCACTCAGCTGGTGGATTTATACACATGAGAAAAACTATTGAAGAGGCTCAAGAGCCTATTGATATAGTTGCCAAAAATCAGCATCTGTACATAAGTAGTGGGTCCTCCATAAAAGAAGAAGCCAAAGCAGTGTCTACTGAACTTGGTCCTCCAGAACAAGTTGCTGAACTCAATCAACAATTGTGTTTTCTAACAAAACATCAAGCAGAATTCAAGGAGATGCTACAAGACACTAAAAATGCTAATAAAAATATAGAAGCACAATTGAATCAGACAAAACAGCAGTTATCAAAGTAGATAACAGAAGAGTGACAGGCAGTTCAATTAAAAAGTGGGAAAACATTAAATACCTCACTTCAGAGCAGCAGAAAGCCAAGGAAAGAACAACTGACAGAGGATGAGCAAAATATTATTCAAAATCCCTCTGAGGACATTAAGAGCCCAGAGAGGAACAACTCTGGCGTTCAAACGCCAGAAACAGGCAAGGAGTTGGCGTCAAATGCCCAATGGAAACTCAGTTCTGGCGTTCAAACACCATAAACAGGTAAGAAGTTGGCGTCCAACGCCAATCAAGCTTCTAACCCTGGCATTCAAACGCCAGTGAAGGATCAGACACACACAAGTGCTGATAGCAACCCCTCTAAAAAGGCTTCTCCAACCACCTCTGTAGGAAATAAACCTGCAGCAACTAAGGTTGAGGAATACAAAGCCAATATGCCTTATCCTCAAAAACTCCGCCAAGAGGAGCAGGATAAGCAATTTGCCTGCTTTGCAAACTATCTCAGGACTCTTGAAATAAAGATTCCGTTTGCAGAGGCACTTGAGCAAATACCCTCTTATGCCAAGTTCATGAAAGAGATCTTGAGTCATAAGAAGGATTGGAGAGAAACTGAAAGAGTTCTCCTCACTGAAGAATGCAGTGCAGTCATTCTGAAAAGCTTCCCAGAAAAGCTTAAAGATCCCGGGAGCTTTATGATACCATGCATATTAGAGGGTAATTGCACCAAGACAGCTTTATGTGATCTTGGGGCAAGCATCAACCTAATACCTGCATCCACTATCAGAAAGCTTGGTTTAACTGAAGAAGTCAAACTAACCCCGGATATGTCTCCAACTTGCTGATGGCTCCATTAAATACCCATCAGGCGTGATTGAAGACATGATTGTCAGGGTTGGGCCATTCGCCTTCCCCACTGACTTTGTAGTGCTGGAAATGGAGGAGCACAAGAGTGCTACTCTCATTCTAGGAAGACCTTTCCTAGCAACTGGACGAACTCTCATTGATGTCCAAAAGTGGGAAGTAACCCTGAGAGTCAATGAGGATGAGTTTAAGTTGAATGCTGTCAAAGCCATGCAGCATCCAGACACACTAAAAGACTGCATGAAAGTTGATCTTATTGATTCTTTGGTAGAGGAGATCAACATGGCTGAGAGTCTCGAATCAGAGCTGGAAGACATCTTTAAAGATGTTCAGCCTGATCTGGAGGAATCAGAAGAATTAAAAGAGCCTCTGAAACTTCCTCAGGAAGAGGAAAAACCTCCTAAACCCGTCAAACCATTACCACCATCCCTGAAATATGCATTTCTGGGAGAAGGTGACACTTTTTCGGTGATCATAAGCTCTGCTTTAAATCCCCTAGAAGAGGAAGCACTACTTCAAGTGCTAAGGACACATAAGACAGCTCTTGGGTGGTCCATAAGTGATCTTAAGGGCATCAGCCCAGCAAGATGCATGCACAAGATCCTATTAGAGGACGATGCTAAGCCAGTGGTTCAACCACAGAGGCGGCTAAATCCAGCCATGAAGAAAGTGGTACAGAAAGAGGTCACCAAGTTACTGGAGGCTGGGATTATTTATCCTATTTCTGATAGCCCCTTGGTGAGCCCTGTCCAAGTTGTCCCCAAAAAGGGAGGCATGATAGTGGTTCATAATGAAAAAAATGAACTGATTCCTACAAGAACAGTTACAGGGTGGCGCATGTGTATTGACTACAGAAGGCTCAATACAGCCACCAGAAAGGATCATTTTCCTTTACCATTCATAGACCAGATACTAGAAAGACTAGCAGGTCATGATTATTACTGCTTTTTGGATGGCTATTCAGGCTACAACCAAATTGCAGTAGATCCCCAAGATCAAGAGAAAACAGCATTCACATGCCCATCTGAAGTATTTGCCTACAGAAGGATGCCATTTGGGCTGTGTAATGCACCTGCAACCTTTCAGAGATGCATGCTCTCTATTTTCTCTGATATGGTGGAAAAATTTCTGGAAGTCTTCATGGATGACTTCTAAGTATATGGAGACTCATTTAGCTCCTGTCTTGATCACCTGACACTGGTTCTGAAAAGATGCCAAGAGACCAACCTGGTTTTAAACTGGAAAAAATGTCACTTTATGGTGACTGAAGGGATTGTCCTTGGGCACAAGATTTCGAACAAGGGAATAGAGGTGGATCAAGCTAAGGTAGAGGTAATTGAAAAATTACCACCACCTACTAATGTTAAGGCAATCAGAAGCTTTCTGGGGCATGCAGGATTCTATAGGAGGTTTATAAAGGATTTTTCAAAAATTGCAAAACCTGCTGACACGCTATTTGTGTTTGACACAGAGTGTCTACAGGCGTTTGAAACTCTGAAAGATAAGCTGGTCACAATACCAGTTATTTCTGCACCAGACTGGATATTACTATTCGAACTAATGTGTGATGCCAGTGACCATGCCATTGGTGCAGTATTGGGGCAGAGGCATGACAAGCTTCTGCATGTCATTTATTATGCTAGCCGTGTTTTAAATGATGCCCAGAAAAATTACACAACCACAGAAAAAGAATTTCTTGCATTGGTTTATGCCATTGACAAGTTTAGATCATACTTAGTAGGATCAAAAGTAATTGTGTACACTGACCATGCTGCTCTTAAATATCTACTTACAAAGCAGGATTCAAAACCCAGGCTCATAAGATGGGTGTTGCTTCTGCAAGAGTTTGATATAGAAATAAGAGACAGAAAAGGGACAGAAAATCAAGTGGCTGATCATCTGTCCTGGATAGAACCAGTAGAAGGGGCGTCCTTTCCTTCTATTGAGATCTCTAAAACCTTTCCAGATGAGCATTTGTTCGCCATTCAGGAAACACCATGGTTTGCAGACATTGCAAACTATAAAGCTGCAAGGTTCATACCCAAGGAGTACAGCAGGCAACAAAAGAAAAAATTAATTACTGATGTAAAGTACTACTTGTGAGATGAACCCTATCTCTTCAAGAGATGTGCAGACGGAATAATCCGAAGGTGTGTGCCTAGAGAAGAAGCATAGAAGATCTTATGGCATTGCCATGGGTCGCAATATGGAGACCACTTCGGAGGTGAGCGAACAGCCACCAGGGTCCTCCAATGTGGCTTCTACTGGCCTACCCTCTATAGAGATTCCCGAGAGTTTGTACGTAACTGTGACAGTTGCCAGAGAGCTGGTAATCTGCCTCATGGTTACGCCTTACCTCAACAAGAAATCTTGGAGATTGAGTTGTTTGATGTATGGGGTATTGACTTCATGGGGCCTTTCCCACCATCATACTCAAACATTTATATTCTGGTGGCAGTCGACTATGTATCCAAATGGATAGAGGCCATTGCCACACCCACTAATGATACTAAGACAGTGCTGAAATTTCTCCAGAAACATATCTTCAGCAGGTTTGGTGTCCCTAGAGCACTAATTAGTGATGGGAGTACTCACTTCTGCAACAAACAGCTTTACTCTGCTATGGTCCGGTATGGAATTAGTCACAAGGTGGAAACTTCATATCATCCACAGACAAACGGGCAAGCTGAAGTCTCTAATAGAGAACTAAAAAGAATCCTGGAACGGACTATAAGCACCCGTAGACAGGATTGGCCGAGAAGCTTGGATGATGCTCTGTGGGCTTACAGAACAGCATTCAAGACTCCTATAGGGACCTCTCCATACCAGCTTGTGTATGGTAAGGCCTGCCATCTGCCCGTGGAACTGGAGCACAAAGCCTACTGGGCAACCAGATTCCTAAACTTTGATGCCAAATTAGCTGGAGAAAAAAGATTGCTCCAGCTGAATAAGCTAGAGGAATTCAGACTCACTGCTTTCAAAAATGCCAAGCTTTACAAAGAGAAAGCAAAAAGGTGGCATGACAGAAAGCTGTCACCTAGAGTCTTTGAACCAAGACAGAAGGTTCTGCTGTTTAACTCTAGGCTCAGGCTATTCCCCGGGAAACTGAAATCCCGGTGGAGGAGACCATATGTGATCACAAGTGTGTCACCATATGGATATGTAGAGCTTCAAGACATTGATTCTAATAAGAAGTTCATTTTTAATGGACAAAGAATCAAGCATTATCTTGAAGGCAATGTTGAGCAAGAGTGCTCAAGGCTGAGGCTATATTAAAAGCTCAGCAAGGTCCAGCTAAAGACAATAAAGAAGCGCTTGCTGGGAGGCAACCCAGCCATTAGCAAAGCTTTTTATTTATTTATTTATCTATTTTTAATTATAAAAGTTTAATATAAATAATCTTCAAGGTAAAGAATCAATTGCATAAGTTCACAGGGTTACAGAAGGATTCAGAATACAAAACAGGGAGAAGGAGCTCACTGGCAAGAAAACGCCAGTAAGAGGTATATTTGGGCGTTAAACACCCAAAAGAAGCATCTACTGGGCATTTAACGCCAGTAATGATACCTTTTTAGGCGTTAAACGCCATACCTGCAGCATCCTGGGCGTTCAGAAAAATGCCCAGTGACGAAAGATTTCTAGCGTTTAACGCCAGCCAGAAGCAACAGCTGGGCGTTAAACGCCCAGAACAGGCTACAGATGGGCGTTAAACACCCAAAACAAGCAGCAGTTGGGCGTTTAACGCCAGGATTGTGGAGGAGAGGAAGTTTTTGTTCCCAACTTGATTTTTTTTCAAAATTTCATATCTCCATCCATTTTTCTTGCATAAACATGTTCCCATACTTTCAATTTTCAAACTTTTTCCAAAATTTTTTTTAAATATCTCAATCCTAAAATTAAAACTTTCTCAATTCTTCTTCAACCTCATCTCAAATATTTTTCAAAACAAATCTATCTTTTTCAAAAAAATTTTTTCAAACTCATCAATATTCACCCCCTCCCCTTTAAATCCTCGTTCAGCCTCCCCCTCTCATCCACACATTCGAACTTGGCTCTCCCTCTATCCCTCTCCTTTCTTTTCTTTTGCTTGAGGACAAGCAAACCTCTAAGTTTGGTGTGTTTATCCGTGATCACTAAGCCAATACCCACCAAGATCATGGATCCTAAGGGAAAACAAACCAACTCAAGAGGCAAGAAAGAGAATATTCTAAAACCACTTTGGAATCAAGGAAAGTTCTTAACCAAAGAACATTCAGACCATTACTACAAAATAATGGGTCTAAGGTCAGTGATCCCGGAAGTTAAATTCGATCTGAAAGAAGACGAATATCTGGAGATCCAAGAGAAAATTCGAAACAGGAGCTGGGAAGTCCTAGCTAATCCTGAAACAAAGGTAGGAAGAAACATAGTTTAGAAATTCTACTCTAATCTGTGGCAGACAGACAGGCAGAGAATAGCTGAAACTGCATTCTATGATTATCGAACTCTGGTCAGAGGGAAGATTGTTCACACCCACCCTGACAAAATAAGAGAGATCTTCAAGCTGCCTCAACTGCAAGACGACCCAGACTCCTTTAATAGGAGAATGATGAGACCAAATCAGAGCTTGGACAAAATCCTAGAGGACATATGCCTCCCTGGAGCCAAATGGACAACCAACACAAAGGGTGTCCCAAACCAACTCAAAAGAGGAGATCTCAAACCAGTCGCCAGAGGCTGGCTGGACTTCATTGGGCGCTCTATACTGCCCACTAGCAACCGCTCTAAAGTCACCATCAAAAGAGCAGTGATGATTCATTACATTATGATGGAAAAAGAAGTGGAAGTTCATCAGCTGATTTCTTGTGAGCTTTACAAAATTGCAAACAAGAACTCCAAAGATGCCAAATTGGCTTATCCAAGCTTGATCTCTCTGTTATGCAAAGATGCTGGGGTAAAAGTGGGAGTAGATAAGTATATTTCAGTTGAGCAACCAATCACCAAAAAGTCAATGGAAGGACAAGTGCAGGATGACCTCATCAAGAGGAGAGCACAAGAGTTCCTCCCGGAAATTCCTCAATTTGAATACTGGGGGCGCCTAGAAGCATCTATCACCAAGTTGCAAGAAGCTATGGATCAACTGAAGGAAGAACAGCAAAATCGAAACAGCATGCTCTGCAAACTGCTTAGGGAACAAGAAGAGCAAGGGCGTGAACTGAAAGAGCTGAAGCGCCAGAAGCTATCTCTTGAAGGACCAAGCACCCCACAGACTAAAGAGGCATCTACCTCCCAAAGCAAAGGTTGTTGAGTCCTAACTCTGTGATAACCTTTTATCTATTTCAAGAGTATATGAGTATTAAAATTAGAGTCATTTGTCTTTATGTCTTTAGTTTCTTTTCTTTTATTGCTAAGTGTCTGCTTTTATACCTAATTTATATTATTTCCATTAAATAATAAATAAAGATTAGAGTCTATGCCTTAAAGTTATGAACATCCTATGAATTCATCACCTTTCTTAAATGAAAAATGTTTTAATTACAAAAGGACAAGTACATGGTTTCGAATTCATCCTTGAAATTAGTTTAATTATTTTGATGTGGTGACAATATTTTTTGTTTTCTGAATGAATGCTTGAACAGTGCATATGTCTTTTGAATTTGTTGTTTATGAATGTTAAATATGTTGGCTCTTGAAAGAATGATGAAAAAGGAGAAATGTTATTGATAATCTGAAAAATCATAAAATTGATTCTTGAAGCAAGAAAAAACAGTGAATACAAAAGCTTGCGAAAAAAAAAAGAGAAGAGAAAAGAAAAATGGCGAAAAAAAAGAAAGAAAAAGAAAGAAAAAGAAAAAGTAAGCAGAAAAAGCCAAAAGCTCTTTAAACCAAAAGGCAAGAGCAAAAAGCCAATAGCCCTTAAAACCAAAAGGCAAGGGTAATAAAAAGGATCCAAGGCTTTGAGCATCAGTGGATAGGAGGGCCTAAAGGAATAAAATCCTGGCCTAAGCGGCTAAACCAAGCTGTCCCTAAGCATGTGCTTGTGGCGTGAAGGTGTCTAGTGAAAACTTGAGACTGAGCGGTTAAAGTCAAGGTCCAAAGCAAAAAAAAAAAAAGAGAGTGTGCTTAAGAACCCTGGACACCTCTAATTGGGGACTTTAGCAAAGCTGAGTCACAATCTGAAAAGGTTCACCCAGTTATGTGTCTGTCGCATGTATGTATCCGGTGGTAATATTGAAAAACAGAGTGCTTAGGGCCACGACCAATACTCATAAAGTAGCTGTGTTCAAGAATCAACATACTGAACTAGGAGAATCAATAACATTATCTAAATTGTAAGTTCCTATAGATGCCAATCATTCTGAACTTCAATGGATAACGTGAGATGCCAAAACTATTCAAGAGGCAAAAAGCTACTAGTCCCGCTCATCTGATTGGAGCTAAGTTTCATTGATATTTTGGAATTTATAGTATATTCTCTTCTTTTTATCCTATTTGATTTTTAGTTGCTTGGGGATAAGCAACAATTTAAGTTTGGTGTTGTGATGAACGGATAATTTATACGCTTTTGGCATTGTTTTTACATAGTTTTTAGTATGATTTAATTAGTTTTTAGTATATTTTTATTATTTTTTAAATAAAAATCACATTTCTAGACTTTACTATGAGTTTGTGTATTTTTCTGTGATTTCAGGTATTTTCTGGCTGAAATTGAGGGACCTGAGCAAAAATCTGATTCAGAGGCTGAAAAAGGACTGCAGATGCTGTTGGATTTTGACCTCCCTGCACTCAAAGTGGATTTTCTGGAGCTACAGGAGTCCAATTGGCGCGCTCTCAATTGTGTTAGAAAATAGACATCCAGGGCTTTCCATAAATATATAATAGTTCATACTTTACCCGAGTTTAGATGACGCAAACTGGCGTTCGATGCCAGTTCTCTGCCCTATTCTGACGTTAAACGCCAAAAACAGGTTACAAGTTGGAGTTAAACGCCCAAAACAGGTTACAACCTGGCGTTTAACTCCAGAAATAGCCTAGGCACGTGTAAAGCTCAAGTCTCAGCCCCAGCACACACCAAGTGGGCCCCAGAAGTATATTTCTGCACTATCTATCATAGTTTACTCATTTTCTGTAAACCTAGGTTACCAGTTTAGTATTTAAACAACTTTTAGAGATTTATTATGTACCTCATGACATTTTCACGTTTTATATTGTATCTCTACGGCATGAGTCTCTAAACTCCATGATTGGGGGGTGAGGAGCTCTACTGTGTCTCGATGAATTAATGCAATTACTTCTGTTTTCTATTCGATCACACTTGTTTCTGTTCTAAGATACCCGCTCGTACTTAACCGTGATGAATGTGATGATCCGTGACACTCATCACCATTCTCAACCTATGAATGCATGCCTGACAACCACTTCCGCTCTACCTTAGATTGAGAGTGTATCTCTTAGCCTTCTGGTTCATGATCAGAGTCTTTGTGGTATAGGCTAGAATTATTGGCGGCCATTCCTGAGATCCGAAAAGTCTAAACCTTGTCTGTAGTATTCCAAGTAGGATCTGGAAAGAGATGACTGTGACGAGCTTCAAACTCACGAGTGCTGGGCGTAGTGACAGACGCAACAGAATCAATGGATTCCATTCCAACATGAGTGAGAACCGACAGATGATTAGCCGTGCGGTGATAGTGCATTTGGACCATTTTCACTGAGAGGATGGATGGTAGCCATTGACAACGGTGATCCACCTACATACAGCTTGCCATGGAAGGAGACCTGCATGCGTGAAGAAGAAGACACTAGGAAAGCAGAGATTCAGAAGGCAGAGCATCTCCAAAACCTCAATTTGTTCTCCATTACTGCATAACAAGTACTATTTAATTTATGCTTTTTACTCTTCATAAATATAATCACTCTTATCATTGATTTCCTGACTAAGAATTACAAAATAACTATAGTTTGCTTCAAGCCGACAATCTCCGTGGGATCGACCCTTACTCACGTAAGGTATTACTTGGACGACCCAGTGCACTTGCTGGTTAGTGGTACGAGTTGTGAAAAGTATGATTCACAATTCGTGCACCAGTTACTATCATATATTAGTTCATAATTATTACACTCAAAAGTGCATACTAATTTAAAAATAAAATTCAAAAAAAAATTTCATAACTCTTATGTGAATCATCTACACTCCTATAAATGTAACGAATGAGTAAATTTAACTTTTTTTTGTTATGAGTATTTTTTTATTATCTAATGCATACAAAGTCACATATTTTTATTTATGATAAAAGTTAAAAATTAAAATTAAATGACATTAGTACTTTTTTGTTTAATAAAATTAAAATAAAGTATAAAAATAATGATAAAAACTAAATAAATAGATGGCTCTAGAGAAGGATAATGCTAAATTTTATGTCATTATGTATGAGAACAGTTATTTATTTTATTATATTTATTTTTGTACTAAATAACAAAAAAGTTAAATTTTATGTCCGTTTTTTATTACTTATTTTACTTATCTATAACTGTTTAGATTAGACTTTATAGTTATTGAGTCATGTTTCGTTCCAACAAAAAAAAATAATTATAAAATTATTTTCACTTTTTTTATTAGAATACATCTATTATATCATCATGATTTTAATAATTGCTATAAAATTTAAAATTAAATAAACATATATTTATTTTGATTAAATCCAAGAGTGAATTATATATATTTTTATAGTCAAGAAATAAACTTAATTTTTTTTTATAATAAATAGTTTTTCAATCATCTAATTTATAAAAAAAATTTCATCTTTTATTTATCCTAAAGGTTAAATATTAAAACTAATATTAATACTTTTTTATTAATAAAACTAAAATAAAACATAAAAATAAATCTTGAATAAAAATAAAAATACAAAATTTTGAATCTCAAAATATAAAATGATTATAAGATAAAAAAAATTACTTAACTTTTTTCAGGTAAATTATATTAGATTTTACGGTATATTTAAATAAAATGAGAAGGATGTAAGAGAAGATGGATAAAAAAAGTTTTTTTGATTATACAGTAACAGTAATATGAGATGATAGATAACAAGGGATGTAAGAGATAATGATAGAAGTTCCGTGAATGTGAATTAATGAGATAAGAGAGAACGTGAATGTATGTGATAAAAAAGAAGATGAAATAGTGGAAGTTTTTTAACGTAGAATAATTGACATATAGTGGGTAGATTATTAAAAAGGACAAAATTAAAAAAAAAAATTAGACACCAAAACAGATTTTGCCATTATATATTGTTATAGATATTAATATTTTCTTATGTGGATAATGGGTATAATATTTATTTACTGAATTATAAAACTTGTCCTATCATAATCTCATATTTTTTAATACAGATATTAATTCATGGTCTATTTTACTAGTCCTACAGTAAATCTTAATTCTCTTTACGAGTCCTTTTCTATCTAAAGCCTATATTTATATTTAATGGAATCTTTGTGCTAAAATTATATTTAGATGACGTCTAATGCTCAATATATCATAAGCAATGTCTTCATGTAGTTTATATTATTTTGGGTGCTTAAGACTTATTGAACCAACTATATACTAGTAAGGAAATATAATGCGGCCATTTAATATGTTTGATTTTGGAGACATATATATTGGGATGATGATGTTGTGTGTACTAAATAATTATTGTTGGTACGGGTCTACAGGATGATAAGAGACTATGTCTGCTTTTTATAAATTTAATTATTTGGCTTGTTAAGGGGCTTTGAACGCCAATCATAACTTGATTGGGTGATTATAAATTTAAACTTTTTAAAATTTAATTTAAATTAAATAAAAGACTAATTAATTTTTTTGATCCTACAATAACATGCATGTAAAAAGTATACAGCCCTTTGAATACCAAAATGGTTGTTTAAGAAGAAATCTTGTTTCCAAAATAAATACTTTCAGCATAAACAAATTAAACTTTGCACATCCCAATTAGGAAAAACAAGAGATAGGAGATCAGTTATTCAAAGTTACCATCAATTGGTGACCATTATTAAAACTTACATAATTATCTCCATCCATTTGAAAATAAAAAGGAAATTACAAAAAAAAAAAAAAAATTGAAAAGCACAATGGATATCATGAATCTCTCAAGAGCATATGAAATGAATTAACTAGAGCTTACATCCCTTTGTAACAAACATTGTTCACTTGCAACTTGGAAGTGGAACCCCACACAAGCACGCATTATGGGAGTATGAAGACACATTAAAGCTCTGCAAATTTCCTCCCTTTGGAATCTCACCACATAGTCTATTGTAGCTCACATTCAACGACTCCAAATTCTGCACTCCAATAGGGAGTTTTCCGTAAATTCGATTGTGACTCACGTCTAATGTTGTCATATTCACAGGTAATTCTACTCTTCCAAGGTCGAACTCCAACATATTCCTCGAGAGAAACATTCTAACTGTCCCTTTGTTGGACCCAAAAAGCATGTATGCATCACCTTCAAGCCTATTTTGTGACAAACCAACATAGTACAAGTTGTTCATCTTTCCTAAGGAATCTGGGATTCTCCCTGAGAGCTGGTTATGCGATAGGGCCAGAGTGAACACATTCTTTAGGGAGCCATATGAATCAGGGATTGTACCTGCAATGGCAATAAGAAAAAAAATTAGGGGAGCTGGAAATATATTTATATTACAATTTTTAAGATTCTCTTATTTTTTAAGCTATTAAGATGAAAAAAGTTAGGAAAAAGGTTTTTTTTTTTTTTTTTAGTTATTTGTTTTTTATTTTATTTAAAAAATGTAGCGGACTTGTTTTTTCGAAAAAAAGAAAAAGAAAGCAATGTAAGAGAAGGAAAATACAAAGATCGATTACTATTAATATATAGAATTAATATGCTTCAATATTATTCTTACAATTTTTAATAAGATAAATCTAACATTTTACTATTAAATAAATTTAGTAAAAAGACCTAGCTACCTAATTATGTATATAACAATTCCTTCTATTTTAATATATACACTACAAACAATTATCTTAGTTTTAAAAAAATGTTAACTTATTATATCGAATATTATTTTATTTATTAAATTTTTAATATTAAAATACAAAGAATATAAAGTAATTAAGTTTTATTTATTATTATTTTTATAAATAATTAAATTATGTATAAATGTTAAATTATTATTTATTTAAAAAATAATTATGTGATATAAATGTTTTTTATCGAAATATAAATTAAATATGACTTTATTTTTAATTTTAATAAAGTAAAAAGTACTTCTGGAAACTTTAATTATTACTAATAAAAAAAGTACTTAGCTTCAAGGATTACACTGAAATGCAAAATAATTTTTGGATCTCCATTAAAAAAAAATATTCTTTTTAATATATAACTTAAATAATACATATATTTATATATAAATACATAATAATTAATTTTTGAGAAATGTTAGGGAATCAATAATTTTTGTGATTTATAGCCATCAAATAGCCATAAATGATAGTTTTAATGGTATGAGATTGGTGTGAAATTTCATCTAATGGCTCACTTTCTTTTGCTGGTTAAATGCTGGCCATAATTTAACAAAATTGCTACCCCTGACTTTTTCTTAATTTTATAAATAATTTTTAGTGTGCAGATGATACTTTCCTACAATATATATGTATATATTCACAAATCGATAGTAGCAAATAGTGTGTAGTAACATTTTTATTATTTTTCGTTTTTAAAAGGGGAAAAAAAACCTGTAAGCTTGTTGTTGTCAAAATCCATCCTCGTGAGAAGATGCAACTGAGAGAGAGAAGGAGGGAGTGTCCCAGAGAGTTTGTTGAAGGAGAGGTCCAAGTCTACCAGGTTCTTGAGTTTGCCCAAGGAGCTTGGTATTGGACCAGAGATGGCGGTGTCGGATATGGTAAGGAACATGAGATTTGTGAGCTTTGAGATGGATTCAGGGATCGGGCCAGTCAGGTTCGGGAACCCGAACAGAAAGAGGCGTTCCAAGCGTGGAAGGTTGCCGAAGGAAGGCGGAATCTGAAAGGCATGGCGGTCGGCGAGGTTGCCGATCAGGGTGATGTACTGCACTCGGTTCGTTTTGTAACCGCAACTCACGCCACTCCATGACATGTCGCAGCAATCTGTGTGTGGGCTCCATGACGAAAGAAAAGATGGGTTGTTTGCTTCTTTCTTGATTTGGAGAAGGACTCTTTTGTCCTCTTGGTTGCATGTTGATGATGCTGATGATAATGATGCTTGGGAGATTAACGTAATGAAGAGGAGACACAACACTACGCTTGTCATTGCTTCTCAACTTGTTTGTATTTAGTTAATTGGGGCGAGAAAAATAGGCCGGGAAGAACCTTTGTTTATATAGCCGTCGATATCATCATGTAATAAATGTAAGTAGGTAAAGTTGCATGCTAGCAGCTTTGCATAATTCTCTCAACCCGTGATTATATTTTCAACGACGGCGGTAACTTGTCCAAAACAGTTGTCTGCGTTCATTGGTATATAAACCGACGCGGAGACAGGAGAGTAATGTTTTTCTCATGAATTTAGAATTTGGAATTTGACTCGCACTCTTCTAAATATTTTCTATAAATAATTTTTAATATGAAGAATACTATATTATTAACAAAAGTTATTATTTTTTTATTGATATTTGATAAATTTTAAAAACTAAAATTAAATTTTAAATTTTTAAATTTTAAAAAATTCTAAATTCAAATAATATAATAAATAATATCAATTAAAATATTAACTAATATTAATAAAGAGTGTTGGTTCTTATTGACTTTTTCTTTTAATATTATTGTCTTTGTTAACAAAATTAAAATTTCAATTTAAAATTCGAGTTTATAATCTAATTATTAATAATCTAACATATATATAAAATATCAACTAATACAATTATTATTATTATTATTATTATTATTATTATTATTATTATGTTAAAATGGGCTTAGTTAGCATTCATGAAGGAGAAGCAGGTGATGAAGTGTAGTCTGAGTCCGTGGTCGATCGAGATACTATCTGCTACCACAGAAGAAATGAATATTTATTTATTCAATAGGCCAAATATTCAAAGGTTTCAAGTTTCTTTTCGGCCTACCAATTATGAGTCACTAACTACATGCGCATAGCTCATTGTATCTAACATCAAAAGTAACGCACGTCGTTGTATTATTATAAAAATATAATAAGAAGCGGAAGTTATCCACATCTTTTGTGAGGAAAATTTTGCTTCCGATTTACTTGACAACCATAGTATGATAATGAATTTACTCTAATGTGCATTATTGTAGGATTGTATGATTATGCAGTTTGAACTATATTATTTAGAAGTCCTGCTTTTATCTAATGAACTCTTTTTTTCGTCTAATTTACATGAGATTCAAGGATACTTAAGAGATGGCTTTAACTAAATTTCATTTTTTTTTTATATTTATTGGAGGATAAAATATATTTTTATTTCTAATATTTTTTTAAAATTTTAAAATTGTACTGTCATCAATATTTAATTTGATTTAGTTTTATATTTGACTCAATTTTGGAAGGCCAACACTTTTTATTAATATTAATGCTCCGACCTGAAACTATAGGTCGATCTCGATCGAGATCTTTGATGGTGGTCGGAACCGCCGAGTCCGACTTGTTGGGCTTGGTGGTGCCGCTGATCCTTCGTCACCGGAGGGTGGTGGTACCTGCAAGAGACTCCGATGCTTAAATTAGCATGGGCTTTAAGCAGATTTTTAGTAGAATCAGAATATGAGTTATACTTGGTGCTCTAGTGTATTTATAGTAGCGTGAGCTGATCTTTCTAGATAAGATAAGTTAGTTATCTTATCTTATCTTTAAGTGAGGTCATCTTATCTTTAAGGGAAACCGCCTCTATCTTTCTAGGCTGTAGCTTCCTTTAGATTTGGACGGTGTCCCTTCATTTGGGCCCGCTTGGGCTTCTTATGTCGATTTGGCCGAACTCTTTTAAAGAAGAGGTCAGGTGTCCTGACCAAAAGAAGTCGATTGCTTTATCTTTAATCAGTCTGGGTCGGATAGCTCGACCCAAGGTATGAACAGTGCCCCTGCTTGAGCTCGACTCTTCTCTAAGGGTCATGTCCTTTAGACTTCGATCCCTTTGAGGAAATCGAGCTCGAGCATTTCGCCTTGGGTCGATCTCTATATAACTCCTGCTGGACTCCTTTGAATGCGGAGCGTTTTTCTTTTTCCTTTGTTAATTACCGTGCGCGTTGCGCTTCCTTGGGAATATGCGAGGGTTAAATGCTCATTAACTCCTCTTTTGCCGTTTCCTTCTTTCCCTCTTTTTATTTCATTTTGAATTTTAAAGCCTCATCTTTTAGTTTCTTCATCTTCTCCTTTTACCCTTTTCGTTTCGTCGCTTCACTGAAGTGCTTCGTCCCCTCTGCTTCTCTCGTGCTTCGTAGATTTTCTCTGCCTTCTTTAGCTCGAGAGTGTTCGATCGTTGCCCTTTTTTTCTCTTTCTTTATAGGTTGGTATCTCTTCCTCCATTCTTTCATTTTGATGACTTGTCTTGGTATTTCATGTCTGCGAAAGCTTTGGCCAAATCCGCTTTGAAAAGCTTGATCCTTTTTTTCAAAGGTTGCATTTTTTATTAATGCTGTGATTTCCTTGACTTGCCCCTAACTCATTGCTTTGCTGTAGCGCTTTGTCTTTCGCATTTTTGCGTCTCCAAGCCTTCTGTTTTCCTTGCCTTGAAGCGACTGTTTGGTGTGGACTTGCGCCATTCTTCGTTATTACCTTCTTCTCTACAGGTTAGTGTTTTCTTTCTTTTCTCTTTTTGCTTTCGACAACTGTGCATGCTTTTGATGTAAGGCTTTGACTTTGTATTTGGTTTTTGTTTTGAAAAACTTTGATTCTTCTGTGAAAAGATTCCGTCTTTTTGTGTCTTGCTTGATCCACAGCTTTGTGATTTTTCCTTGTTGCTCGCTTTTTGAGAAGAATGTGCGCCTTCTGGTGATCTTGCTTAGGGTTTTCGTTGCTGTGCTTGCTTCTTTTCATCGTTGTCTGGCTTCTTTTTGTTCTAATTTAACAATCTTTTGATGATAAACTGTCAGTAGGAAAAGTTGTAACTTTGATGTTTTTTGTTGGTGATGATGACTTTCGCTCTGTGGAGTGTTGATTCTTGTTTACGAGATGTTTAGGGCATAGACCATGGATTTCCTTTTTCCTGGTTCTTACCTTGTTATTGCCTCCAAAGGGTACCCCTGGACTTTGGTGTAAGTCCTGGGGTTTCCCTTTTACTGTCGTAACTAACTTCTTGATATTCATATGCTATTGTCCGAGTTGTTTCCTTCTTTATCCGAGTTGTCTGGTAGTAACCCATTTTTACTTTTTCTTTCTTTAGGAATAGTAGACCCAAGTCTTCTCACAAAAACATTGTTGAGATGTCTACTAAGATCACGAACGGCATGTCAGATTGGCCGGATTCCATTGTTCTGATGTGTGTTACAGTTGCTGACTTTGAGTATTGTGTGCAGCTTAGGAGGCACCATAGGATTTGTAGTGATAGGGATCAAGAGAAAAGCTATGAGTTAGTGTCACCTAACCCTGAGGAGAGGGTTAGCTTTCCCTCTTTAACTCAAGGAGAATGTCCCTGACTATTTCTTTAGTCAATTGAATATTATCATTCCTTTCACCCCATTTGAGACCGAGTTGTTGTGGTCCTGCAATGTAGCTCCTTTCCAACTCCACCCGAACTCTTGGGGCTTCATCAAAATCTTCCAGTTGTTGTGTTAGGAACTAGATATCCGATCTACCCAAACTCTCTTCCTTTATCTTTTTGTGCTGACGAAGCCTGGGGTAGCAAAGAAAAAAGCCTCTTGGGTTTCTTTTCGAGCTACTCAAGGCAAAAAGTTGTATGACGAGTCCTTTAGGGACTTTAAGAACTATTATTTTAAGGTCTGAGCTGTTGAGGTCGGCCCTTCTTTTTGGATGAAAATGATGAGCCTACCTTTCCTTTGTACTGGCAGAAGAATGTAATAGTCTAGGTATTCCTGGGAGAGTCTTGATGAGGTTGAGCAGGCCTTTGTCAATGTGTTGGAGGAAATTTGGGGAGAGCCTCCCCATCTTGATACGAAGAAGGTTTTAGGAGATCCTTCCCTTCTTCGGACTGAATTGGGTAGTCGCCTTATTTCATTTGTAGCTTTTCCTTCTTTGTTTGTTTGTTTGTTTGCCGATCTATCCCTATCTTAATTGCAACTTGATTTTGCCTATTTTTCTATTTCAAAAATGGTGAAGTCTGTAGATTCCATGAAGGCCTATCGTCGGGCTAAGAAGGTGACCTAGTTATTCCTTCTGACCTAGTTCGACCATCTACTGGTGCTGCCTCTTCTCCGACTGTTGGCCTTCCTCTTAAAAAACAAAAAACTGGTGAACCTTATGAATTGGATGCCCTAGATTTCGATGCTATGGGATTTGTTCATAACCAGATTGCTCTTTATGGTCGACTTCCCATGGACGATGTGTCCATTCATCATCATTTGAATTTTATTACTAGTAGCAGTGTTCGGATGGCCCATATGGGTGTGGCTTTGTTTCGAATTGTCCAGGGTTCCCCAGTTCATGCAACTAAGGAATTCTTGGAGGATGCAAAGTCAGAATTTGATAGGATCAAAGGGCTGAAGGACGAGCTTGACGCTAGGGTTATTAAGCTGGAGTTGGACTTGGAGAAGGAGAAGTCGCGGGCCGTCAGGGCTGAGGCAGCTGCAAATTTGGCGGAGGAGATGGCAAAAAAGCACAAGGAGAGTTATACCCGCACTTATGCCAAGGTGTTGGAGCTGAGGGGGAGGCTTGAAACTGCCCATATGGATTACGCCGATCTCCAGAGTCATCTGGTAGATAACGTGATAGGTGCGTATGAAAATATAAAGGCGCAGGTCCGAGTTCTTGCTCCTGAACTCGATCTGACTCTCTTTAGCCTAGACAACGTAGTGGAGGAGGGCAAGATAGTGCCTGTTCCAGATGATGAAGATGATGAGCCTCCTCCTGCCCCGTCAGCCAAAGCTTCTGCTGCCACGACTTCTTCAAATCCTTCTGCTGAGGTCGACCATTCCCAACCTAATCCGGATTGTGAAATTCTTAATCGTGAGGATGGGACCGTGGACGCCGTCCCTGTGAATATCATTCCTCCTCTTTCTGCCACTGATGCTGCTACTGGGGAAACTTTGCACCCCTTATGATTTATGTGTTTTATCTCCACAACCCGATTTGTGGGCTTTTAAACTCTATTTTTGTAACTTTGTTTATGATTCGGTTCCTTTGACTGTTGGTTGCTTCTATGCAACTTAGTAGAAAAACAAAGTACTTTTGAACTCTTGAGGTCCTCTTTCAGGTCACCTTCTGAGTCTTTAATGATTGCTGTGTTTCTTTTGATATGCTGATCGTTCTTTTGCAACCTTTGCAAATTTTGTAGATCTTTATAGAGTGTTAGTACTTTACTTGTCCGACCTCTTTTTGATTAGATCTTTGCTTTGTCTGTCTTTCGGTTGGGTGAGATGACCTTTTGGGGCTAACTTGTTCGACAACTTCTTAGTGTTCTGGTAGGATTTTTTTAGTTGGTCTTTGAACAATTTTGATAGCCTTGTTGTGGAGCCATGGCTTTTCGGGCAAAGCTACGTCCGTTGTAGTGCATGCTTTTTAGATGGTCGATTTTTTCGGTTTCAGATGCTGCTTTCATTGGTCGACTTCTCTTGTCGATCCCTTTTAAGTTATTTTTAGTAATCCATTAGGCCTCTTTCTATGGATTTTACTTTTTATAACTTTGTCGCTTTACTCGGTTCAGTCCGACTTCTTCTTGTCGAACTCTCTTTAAGTTATTTTTAGTAATCCATTTTTAGTAAGACCCCGTCAGGCCACTTTTTATGGATTACTTTTGATAACTTTTGCGTTCATTGGTTTAGTCCGACTTCTTTTTTGTCGGTCCTTCTTAAGTTATTTTTAGTAATCCATTTTTAGTAAGACCTCGTCAGGCCACTTTTTATGGATTACTTTTTATAACTTTTTGCGTTGATTGCGATGTCCGACTTCTGGGTCGGTACTTCTTAAGTTATTTTTAGTAGTATATTTCTAGCCAGACCTCGTCAGGCGTCTTTTTATGGATTACTTTTTATAACTTCTTGCATTAATCTATTTTTGTTGCTTTTACCTTACCAACTTTTCATAATCGGGCGATGAGTTTGGTTCTCATCTTCCCGCCCTTGTCATGATCGGGTGATGAATTTGGTTTTCATCTTGCCGACCTTGTCGTGATCGGGCGATGAATTTGGTTTTCATCTTGCCGATCTTGTCGTATTCGGGCGGTGAATTCTTGCACTCAGATTAATGTGTCTTGGTAGATAACTTTTTTATGGAATCTAAAAAAACTTTATTCAAGTAGGAAATAAAATAGACAAGAGTATACATGTATAAGTGCTTACCCTTCTAAATCGGGCAATTTTGTAGATCTTGGCTTGGCGCCTCATTAAAAAACTTTTTCAGGAAAAAGAGTGCACATTGACCTAAGATCTTTATTACTTTCTAACTATAGTACCTTCTTAGGTTACAGGCATACCATGACCTTGGTAGCTCTCGCCCCTCGAGGTCGAATACCTTGTAGTAGCCTTTTCCCAGTACCTCTACAACTCAGTAAGGTCCTTTCCAGTTAGCTGCTAGCTTCCCTTCTCCTGATCGACCTACTCCGATGTTATTTCGGATTAGGATGAGGTCGTTGTTGGCGAAGCTTCACTGAACTACCCACTGATTATACCTTAAAGTCATTCGACGCTTTAACACTTCCTCCCTAATTCGAGCTCTTTCTCGGACTTCTGAAAGTAGGTCGAGTTCTTCCTTTTAATTTTGGGAGTTGGCCTCTTCATTGTAGAGGATTATTCTAAGGGATCCTTCCTCTATCTCCACTGGGATTATTGCCTCCATTCCATAAGCGAGTCGGAAGGGTGATTCTCCTGTGGTGGAGTGTGGAGTTGTCCGATATGCCCATAGGACTCGTGGGAGCTCTTCGGCCCACGCTCCATTTGCCCCCTGTAGTCTCCATTTTAGCCCGGCTAGTATGACTTTGTTAGCAGCTTCTGGCTATCCGTTAGCTTGTGGCTGTTCTACGGATGTGAATTGGTGTTTTATTTTTAAGTTGGCTACCAAGTTTCTGAAGCCAATATCTGTAAATTGAGTGTCATTATTTGTGGTGATGGAGTAAGGGATTCCAAACCTTGTAATAATGTTCCTATATAGAAATTTTCGACTTCTTTGGGCAGTGGCATTGGCTAGGGGCTCTGCCTCAATCCATTTTGTAAAATAGTCTACCCCTACAATGAGGAACTTGACTTGTTCCGATCCTTGGGGAAAGGGTCCAAGGAGGTCTAGCCCCCATTTTGCGAATGGCCAGGGTGACGTTATGCTGATGAGCTCTTCTGGTGAAGCGATATGAAAGTTAGCATGCTTCTGACATGGTGGGCATGTCTTGACGAATTCTGCTGCTTCTTTGTGTAAGGTTGGCCAGAAGAATCCAGCTCGGAGTATCTTTTTGGAAAGAGCTCGTGCCCCCAAGTGGTTGCCACACATGCCACTGTGTACCTCTTCCAAGACTTCCCTTATGTTAGGAATTGGTACGCATTTTAGGAGAGGTGTTGAGATTCCTCTCCTGTATAAGATGTCGCCCACTAGTGTGTAGTACTGCGCTTCTCATATTAACCTCTTTGCCTCTTTCTTGTTTGTAGGGAGTGTCTCTGTTTTGAGGTATTTGGTAATAGGGGTCATCCACCCTTGATCCTGACCAGATATGGTTAGGATAGTTTCTTCCTCTGCGATTGATGGGTTTTGCAACGTTTCCTGAATGAGTCTCCTATTATTGCCCCCTGGTTTGGTGCTGGCTAATTTTGAGAGTGCGTCAACTCGAGCATTCTGTTCCCGGGGTATATGTCAGATCTCATATTCTCCGAGTTGTCCGAGCTGTTCTTTGATTTTGTTCAGATACTTCTTCATGGTGGGATCTTTAGCTTGTAATTCCCTTCTATTTGTGAGGTAACTATTTGAGAATCACTGAAGATGGTGAGCTTTTGAACTCCTACCTCCTTAGTCAGCCTCAAACAAGTTAGTAATGCTTCGTACTCGGCTTGATTATTTGAAGCAGGGAATTCAAACTTTAGTGAGAGTTCGATTTGGGTTCCCTGATCGCTTTCTATTATCACACCTGCCCCACTCCCAGTTTTGTTTGAGGATCCGTCCACGTAGAGATTCCATTCTGTGGGAGTTCCCGGGGTATCAGTATACTCAGTAATGAAGTCGGCCAGATACTGTGATTTGATTGCTGTCCGAGCTTCATATTGCAAGTCGAATTCGGAAAAATTGACTGCCCATTGCAGTATTCTTCCAGCTAAGTCTGTCTTCTGTAGAATGGCTTTTATGGGCTGGCTGGTCCGAACTTTGATAGTGTGTGCTTGAAAGTATGGGCGAAGTCGTCGGGAGGTGAGTATGAGAGCGTAGGCGAACTTCTCTATCTTTTGATAGTTTAGCTCGGCCCTCTTGTAGGGCTTTGTTCATGAAGTAGATCGGTTGTTGCCCGTTTTTGTCTTCTCTAACTAGTGCTGAAGCTATTGCTCGATTTCCTATTGCCAAGTATAGTACGGGTGCTTCTCCCTCCCGTGGGCGGGTAAGAATGGGTGGTTGCCCCAATAAACTTTTGAAATCTTGGAAGGCTTTCTCGCAGTCTTCAATCCATTCAAACCTCTTTCCCTTCCTTAATGTGGCGTAAAAGGGGAGGGATCTTATGGCCGAACCGGCTAAGAACCTGGACAGTGCTGTCAGTCTTCCGTTGAGCTGTTGTACTTCTTTAACACAGGTCGGACTTTTCATGTTGAGTATAGCCTGGCATTTGTCTGGGTTCGCCTCAATTCCTCTTTGTGTGAGCATGAAGCCCAAGAATTTGCCAACTTCTACCGCAAAGGTACATTTTATAGGATTAAGTCGCATACCATGCTTTCTGATGGTGTCAAATACTTTTACGAGGTCGGGCAATAAAGATTCCTCACTTTGTGTTTTTTTACCAACATATCGTCGACGTAAACCTCCATTAGTTTCCTGATGTGTTCTCTGAAGACTTTGTTCATTAATCTTTGGTAGGTAGCTCTCGCGTTCTTGAGTCCGAATGGCATGACGATATAGCAGTAATTTGCTTTTGGAGTTAGGAATGAGGTCTTTTCTTGGTCAAGTGGATACATCGGGATTTGATTGTATCCTGAATAAGCATCCATGAAGGAGAGGTACTTATATCCAGAAGATGCATCCACTAGAGCGTCTATATTTGGTAGTGGGTAGGGATCTTTTGGGCAGGCTTTATTGAGGTCGGTATAGTCAGTGCACATCCGCCACTTCCCATTTGACTTTTTCACCAAGACAACGTTGGCTAGCCATAATGGGTATTTGGCCTCCCTTATGAACTCTACCTCTAGTAAGGCTTGTACCTGTTCTTCTACAGCTTGGGACTTTTCTGGTCTGATTTCCTACCCTTCTGCTGCACTGGCCGAGATCCTGGGTATACCGGCAGTTTGTGGGACATCAGTTTGGGATCTATACCCGGCATGTCTGCGGCCCTCCATGCAAAGAGGTTGGCATTGTCTTTTAAGAACTGTATCAAGGACTCTTTTAAGTCTCCTTTTAGGGTTGCCCCGACATTTGTTGTTTTATCCTGGGCATTACCGACACTACAAGAAAAAACAATATTTGTAACAAAAAAAATTGTTACAAAAAATCAAAATTTTGAAACAAAAGGACTTTGTAACAAAAAAAGGGCCATTGCAGTATGTCTGATGAGCGGATAATTTATACGCTTTTTGGCATTGTTTTTAGTATGTTTTTAGTAGGATCTAGTTACTTTTAGGGATGTTTTCATTAGTTTTTATGTTAAATTCACATTTCTAGACTTTACTATGAGTTTGTGTGTTTTTCTGTGATTTCAGGTATTTTTTGGCTGAAATTGAGGGACTTGAGCAAAAATCAGATTCAGAGGTTGAAGAAGGACTGCTGATGCTGTTGGATTCTGACCTCCCTGCACTCAAAATGGATTTTCTGGAGCTACAGAACTCAAAATGGCGCGCTTCTAATTGCGTTGGAAAGTAGACATCCAGGGCTTTCCAGCAATATATAATAGTCCATACTTTGCCCAAGTTTAGATGATGCAAACTGGCGTTCAACGCTAGCTCTCTGCCCAATTCTGGCGTCCAGCGCAAGAAACAAGTTGCAAAGTGGAGTTCAACGCCCAAACTGGCACAAAAGCTGGCGTTCAACTCCAAAAATGACCTCTCCATTGTGTAGACTTCAAGCTCAGCCCAAGCACACACCAAGTGGGCCCCGGAAGTGGATTTATGCATCAATTACTTACTTCTGTAAACCCTAGTAGCTAGTTTATTATAAATAGGACCTTTTACTATTGTATTAGACATCCTGGATTGTATTTTTGATCCGGTGATCAAGTCTTGGTTACTCCGGTTCCCCTCTGGGGCCGAGACCAATGAACTCCATTATCACTTATGTATTTTCAACGGTAGAGTTTCTGCACTCCATAGATTAAGGTGTGGAGCTCTGCTGTTTCTCAAAGATTAATGCAAAGTACTACTGTTTTCTATTCAATTCATCTTATGAACGTGACAATCATCATCATTCCCTATGAATGCGTGCTTGACAACCACTTTCGTTCTACATTAGATTGAATGAGTATCTCTTAGATCTCTTAATCAGAATCTTCGTGGTATAAGCTAGATTGATGGCGGCATTCATGAGAGTCCGGAAAGTCTAAACCTTGTCCGTGGTATTCCGAGTAGGACTCTGGGATTGAATGACTGTGACGAACTCCAAACTCGCGAGTGCTGGGCGTAGTGACGGACGCAAAAGGATAGTAAATTCTATTCCAGTATGATCGAGAACCTCCAAGATGATTAGCCATGCAGTGACAGCGCATCGGACCATTTTCACAGAGAAGAATAGGATGCAACCAACGACAAGGGTGATGCCTCCAGACGATTAGCCGTGCTGTGACAGAGCATTTGGACCATTTTCCCGAGAGGATTGAAAGTAGCCATTGGCACCGGTGACATCCTTACACAAAGCCAGCCATAGAAAGGAGTAAGACGGATTGGATGAAGACAGCAGGAAAGCAGAGGTTCAGAGGAATGAATGCATCTCCATACGCTTATCTGAAATTCTCACCAATGATTTACATAAGTATTTCTATCCTTATTTTAGTATAAATTTTGAAAACTCCATAACTATTTTATATCCGCCTGACTGAGATTTACAAGGTGACCATAGCTTGCTTCATACCAACAATCTCCGTGGGATCGACCCTTACTCACGTAAGGTTTATTACTTGGACGACCCAGTGCACTTGATGGTTAGTTATGCGAAGTTGTGAAGATATGTTTAGACCATGGTTCTGTGCATCCGTTTTTGGTGCCATCGCCAGGGAATCAATTTCGAATAATAATTCATAACCTGAGTAATAATTTCGCATACCAAGTTTTTGGCGCCGTTGCCGGGGATTGTTCGAGTTTGGACAACTGACGGTTCATCCTGTTGCTCAGATTAGGTAATTTTCTTTTTGTTTTCTTTTCAAAAATTTTTCAAAAATCTTTCAAAAATTTCTCCTTTGTTTTCAAAAAAAAAATGTTTTCAAAAATATATTTTTCTTCAACATTTTTAAGAATGAATTCTAGTGTGTCATGAAGCATGTTGAAGCCTGACTAGCTATAAAGTCATGTCTAAATTCTTTTGGACTGAGGCTTCCAAACCATCAGCATAGAGGCAAGTTACTTTGATAAGTAATGAGTAGTATATTCTCTGATGTTATATGCTAAAGCTTGGCTGGCTATTAAGCCATGCCTAACCCTCAGATTGGAGCTTTAGACTAAGAATGCTAGATTCCTGGAATTCATATTAAAAATTTTGGAATCTTTATTTTTGTTTTTCAAATAATTTTCGAAAAAAAATACAAAAAAATTAGAAAATCATAAAAATCAAAAATATTTTTTGTGTTTCTTGTTTGAGTCTTGAGTCATGTTATAAGTTTGGTGTCAATTGCATGTTCATCTTGCATTTTTCGAAAAAATTCATGCATTCATAGTGTTCTTCATGATCTTCAAGTTGTTCTTGGTAAGTCTTCTTGTTTGATCTTTGCATTTACATGTTTTGTATCTTTTCTTGTTTTTCATATGCATTCCTGAATTCTTTATGTCTAAGCATTAAAGAATTCTAAGTTTGGTGTCTTGCATGTTTTCTTTGCATTAAAAATTTTTCAAAAATGTGTTCTTGATGTTCATCATGATCTTCATAGTGTTCTTGGTGTTCATCTTGACATTCATAGCATTCTTGCATGCATTCATTGTTTTGATCCATAACTTTCATGCATTGCATCATTTTTCTTGTTTTTCTCTCTCATCATAAAAATTCAAAAATAAAAAAAATATCTTTCCCTTTTTCTCTCTTAAAATTTCGAAAATTAGATTTGACTTTTTCAAAAATTTTTAAAATCTAGTTGTTTTTATGAGTCAAATCAAATTTTCAATTTAAAAATAAAAAATATCTTATCTTTTTCAAAATCTTTTTCAAAAATCAAATCTTTTTTCAATTTTTTAGTTATTTTCGAAAATTTCAAAAATATTTTTCAAAAATATTTTTCTTAATTTTACATCATATTTTCAAAAATAACATCATCAATTAATGTTTTGATTCAAAAATTTCAAGTTTATTACTTACTTGTTAAGAAAGATTCAAACTTTAAGTTCTAGAATCATATCTTGTGATTTCTTGTGAATCAAGTCATTAATTGAGATTTTAAAAATTAAATCTTTTTCAAAAACTAATTTCTATCATATCTTTTCAAAAATATCTTCTTATCTTACCTTTTTCAAAAAAGTGATTGCAAAATATCTTTTCTAACTTCCTAACTTCTTATCTTTTCAAAATTTGTTTCAACTAACTAACTAACTTTTTGTTTGTTTCTTACCTTTTTCAAAACTACCTAACTAACTCTCTCTTTCTAATTTTCGAAAAAAATCTTCCCTCTTTTTCAAAATTTCTTTTTAATTAGACTAATTATTTTATTTTTTATTTGAATTTTCGAAAAACTACTAACCTTTTTCAAAAACTATTTTCGAAAATCACTAACTCTTTTCAAAAAATTATTTTTGAAAATCCTCTCTCTCTCTCATCTTATTCTATTTATTTATTCATCTACTAACATCTCTTCCTCACATCACTCACCAAATTCGAACCCCCTCTTCTATCTGTGTTCGAATTTTTTCTTCTTTTCTTCTTCTACTAACAATAAGGAACCTCTTTACTGTGACATAGAGGATTCCTCTTCTTTTCTTTTTCTCTTCTTTTTCTTATGAGCAGGGACAAAGAAAAAGGCATTCTTGTTGAAGCTGATCCAGAACCTGAAAGGACTCTGAAGAGAAAACTAAGAGAAGCTAAATTACAACAATCCAGAGACAACCTTATTGAAAATTTCGAAAAAGTAAAGGAGATGGCAGCCGAACCCAACAACAATAATGCAAGGAGAATGCTTGGTGACTTTACTGCGCGTAATTCCAATTTACATGGAAGAAGCATCTCCATTCCTACCATTGGAGCAAACAATTTTGAGCTGAAACCTCAGCTAGTTTCTCTGATGCAGCAGAACTGCAAGTTTCACGGACTTCCATCTGAAGATCCTTTTCAGTTCTTAACTGAATTCTTGCAGATCTGTGATACTGTTAAGACTAATGGAGTAGATCCTGAAGTCTACAGGCTCATGCTTTTCCCTTTTGCTGTAAGAGACAGAGCTAGAGTGCGGTTGGATTCTCAACCCAGAGACAGCCTGAACTCTTGGGACAAACTGGTCACGGCTTTCTTAGCCAAGTTCTTTCCTCCTCAAAAGCTGAGTAAGCTTAGAGTGGATGTTCAAACCTTCAGACAGAAAGAAGGTGAATCCCTCTATGAAGCTTGGGAAAGATACAAGCAGCTGACCAAAAAGTGTCTTTCTGACATGCTTTCAGAATGGACCATCTTGGATATATTCTATGATGGTTTATCTGAGCTATCAAAGATGTCATTAGATACTTCTGCAGGTGGATCCATTCACCTAAAGAAAACGCCTGCAGAAGCTCAAGAACTCATTGACATAGTTGCTAATAACCAGTTTATGTACACTTCTGAGAGGAATCCTGTGAGTAATGGGACGCCTATGAAGAAGAGAGTTCTTGAAATTGATACTCTGAATGCCATATTAGCTCAGAATAAAATATTGACTCAGCAAGTCAATATGATTTCTTAGAGTCTGAATGGAATGCAAGCTGCATCCAACAGTACTCAAGAGGCATCTTCTGAGGAAGAAGCTTATGATCCTGAGAACCCGGCAATAGCAGAGTTAAAATACATGGGTGAACCATATAGAAACACCTACAATCCATCATGGAGAAATCACCCAAATCTCTCATGGAAGGATCAAAAGCCTCAACAAGGCTTTAATAATGGTGGAAGAAACAGGTTTAGCAATAGCAAGCCTTTTCCATCATCCACTCAGCAACAGACAGAGAATTCTTAGCAGAATCCATCTAGCTTAGCAAATTTAGTCTCTGATCTATCTAAGGCCACTGTGAGTTTCATGAATGAAACAAGGTCTTCCATTAGAAATTTGGAAGCACAAGTGGGCCAGCTGAGTAAAAGGATCACTGAAATCCCTCCTAGTACTCTCCCAAGCAATACAGAAGAGAATCCAAAAGGAGAGTGCAAGGCCATTGAATTAATTACCATGGCCGAACCCACAAGAGAGGAGAAGGACGTGAATCCCAAGGAGGAAGACCTCCTGGGACGTCCAGTGATCAATAAGGAGTTTCCCTCTGAAGAACCAAAAGAATCTGAGGCTCAACTAGAGACCATAGAGATTCCATTAAACCTCCTTATGCCATTCATGAGCTCTGATGAGTATTCCTCTTCTGAAGAGAATGAGGATGTTACTGAAGAGCAAGCTGCCAAGTTCCTTGGTGCAATCATGAAGCTAAATGCCAAATTATTTGGTATTGAGACTTGGGAAGATGAACCTCCCTTGTTCACCAATGAACTAAGTGATCTGGATCAACTGACATTGCCTCAGAAGAAACAGGATCCTGGAAAGTTCATAATACCTTGTACCATAGGCACCATGATCTTTAAGGCTCTGTGTGACCTTGGTTCAGGAATAAACCTCATGCCCCTCTCTGTATAGAGAAACTGGGAATCTATAGGGTGCAAGCTGCTAAAATCTCATTAGAGATGGCAGACAATTCAAGAAAACAGGCTTATGGACAAGTAGAGGACGTGTTAGTAAAGGTTGAAGGCCTTTACATCCCTGCTGATTTCATAGTCCTGGATACTGGAAAGGAAGAGGATGAATTCATCATCCTTGGAAGACCCTTCCTAGCCACAGCAAGAGCTGTGATTGATGTGGACAGAGGAGAATTGATCCTTCAAATAAATGAGGACAACCTTGTGTTTACAACTCAAAGATCTCTCTCTGCATCCATGGAGAGGAAGCATAAAAAGCTTCTCTCAAAGCAGAGTCAAACAAAGCCCCCACAGTCAAACTCTAAGTTTGGTGTTGGGAGGCCATAACCAAACTCTAAGTTTGGTGTCAAACCCCCATATCCAAACTCTAAGTTTGGTGTTGGGAGGTCTCAACAAAGCTCTGTACATCTGTGAGGCTCTCATTGTCAAGCTATTGACATTAAAGAAGCGCTTGTTGGGAGGCAACCCAATGTTTATTTATCTAATTTTCATTTTTTTTCATGTTTTATTAGGTTCATGATCATGTGGAATCACAAAATAAATATAAAAATTGAAAACGGAATCAAAAACAGCAGAAGAAAAATCACACCCTGGAGGAAGGCCTTATTGGCGTTTAAACACCAGTAAGAAGCATCTGGCTGGCGTTCAGCGCCAGAACAGAGCATGGTTCTGGCGCTGAACGCCCAAAATGGCAGCATCTGGGCGTTTGAACGCCAGAATTGCACCCTGGAGAAGAGCTGGCGCTAAACGCCCAGAACAAGCATGATTCTGGCATTCAACGCCAGAAATAGGCAACAAATGGGCGTTCAACGCCCAGAACAAGCACCAATCTGGCGCTGAACGCCCAGAGTTGTGTGCAAGGGCATTTTACATGCCTAATGGGTGCAGGGATGTAAATCCTTGACACCTCAGGATCTGTGGACACCACAGGATCATCTCAGGATCTGTGAATCTCACAGGATCCCCACCCACCTCACCCTCTCTCTCTCCATTCATGGTCATCCCTTCTGTTTTCCATTCACCACTCACATCCATACTCATATCCCTCCATCTCCTCCATATCTTCTTCTTCTTCTTCTATTCTTTCTTCTTTTGCTCGAGGGCGAGCAACATTCTAAGTTTGGTGTGGTAAAAGCATATAAGCTTTTTATTTTTCCATTACCATTGATGGCACCTAAGACCGAAGAAACCTCTAGAAAAGGGGAAGGGAAGACAAAAGCTTCCACCTCCGAGTCATGGGAGATGGAAAGATTCATCTCAAGGGTCTATAGCTCAGTGGTAGAACATGTGGCTGCAAATCAAGAGATCCTTGAGATACCTCAGGGGATGCACTTCCCTCCACATAAATATTGGGAGCAAATCAACACCTCCCTAGGAGAATTAAGTTCCAACATGAGACAATTAAGGGTGGAACATCAAGAGCACTCCATCATCCTTCATGAAAGTAGAGAAGATCAAAAAGCAATGAGGGAGGAGCAACAAAGACAAGGAAGAGACATAGAAGAGCTCAAGGACATCATTGGTTCCTCAAGAAGGAAACGCCACCATCCCTAAGGTGGAATCACTCCTTGTTCTTACATTCTCTGTTTTTCGTTTTCTATGTTAAGTGCTTATCTATATTTGTGTCTTCATTACATGATCATTAGTAGTTAGTAACTTTGTCTTAAAGTTATGAATGTCCTATGAATCCATCACCTCTCTTAAATGAAAAATGTTTTAATTCAAAAGAACAAGAAGTACATGAGTTTCGAATTTATCCTTGAACTTAGTTTAATTATGTTGATGTGGTGACAATGCTTCTTGTTTTCTGAATGAATGCTTGAACAGTGCATATGTCTTTTGAAGTTGTTGTTTAAGAATGTTAAATATGTTGGCTCTTGAAAGAATGATGATAAGGAGACATGTTATTTGATAATCTGAAAAATCATAAAAATGATTCTTGAAGCAAGAAAAAGCAGCAAAGAACAAAGCTTGCACAAAAAAAAAAAAAATAGCGAAAAAAAAATAGAAAGAAAAAGAAAAAGCAAGCAGAAAAAGCCAAAAGCTCTTAAAACCAAGAGGCAAGAGCAAAAAACCAATAACCCTTAAAACCAAAAGGCAAGGGTAAATAAAAAGGATCCCAAGGCTTTGAGCATCAGTGGATAGGAGGGCCTAAAGGAATAAAATCCTGGCCTAAGCGGCTAAACCAAGCTGTCCCTAACCATGTGCTTGTGGCGTGAAGGTGTAAAGTAAAAACTTGAGACTGAGCGGTTAAAGTCAAGGTCCAAAGCAAAAAAAGAGTGTGCTTAAGAACCCTGGACACCTCTAATTGGGGACTTTAGTAAAGCTGAGTCACAATCTGAAAAGGTTCACCCAATTATGTGTCTGTGGCATTTATGTATCTGGTGGTAATACTGAAAAACAAAGTGCTTAGGGCCACGGCCAAGACTCATAAAGAAGTTGTGTTCAAGAATCATCATACTGAACTAGGAGAATCAATAACACTATCTGAACTCTGAGTTCCTATAGATGCCAATCATTCTGAACCTCAATGGATAAAGTGAGATGCCAAAACTATTCAAGAGGCAAAAAGCTACAAGTCCCGCTCATCTGATTGAAGCTATGTTTCATTGATAGTTTGGAATTTATAGTATATTCTCTTCTTTTTATCCTATTTGATTTTTAGTTGCTTGGGGACAAGCAACAATTTAAGTTTGGTGTTGTGATGAGCGAATAATTTATACGCTTTTTGGCATTATTTTTAGTATGTTTTTAGTAGGATCTAGTTACTTTTAGGGATGTTTTCATTAGTTTTTATATTAAATTCACATTTCTGGATTTTACTAAGAGTTTGTGTATTTTTCTGTGATTTCAGGTATTTTCTGGCTGAAATTGAGGGACTTGAGCAAAAATCAGATTCAGAGGTTGAAGAAGGACTGCTGATGCTGTTGGATTCTGACCTCCCTGCACTCAAAATAGATTTTCTGGAGATACAAAACTCAAAATGGCGCGCTTCTAATTGCGTTGGAAAGTAGACATCCAGGGCTTTCCAGCAATATATAATAGTCCATATTTTGTTCAAGTTTAGATGACACAAACTGGCGTTCAACGCCAGCTCTCTGCTCAATTCTGGCGTCCAGCGCCAGAAACAAGTTGCAAAGTGGAGTTCAACGTCCAAACTGGCACAAAAGCTGGCGTTCAACTCCAAGAATGACCTCTCCACGTGTAGACTTCAAGCTCAGCCCAAGCACACACCAAGTGGGCCCCGGAAGTGGATTTATGTATCAATTACTTACTTCTGTAAACCCTAGTAGCTAGTTTATTATAAATAGGACCTTTTACTATTATATTAGACATCCTGGATTGTATTTTTGATCCGGTGATCAAGTCTTGGTTACTCCGGTTCCCCTCTAGGGCCGAGACCAATGAACTCCATTATCACTTATGTATTTTCAACGGTAGAGTTTCTGCACTCCATAGATTAAGGTGTGGAGCTCTGCTGTTCCTCAAAGATTAATGCAAAGTACTACTGTTTTCTATTCAATTCATCTTATTTCGCTTCTAAGATATTCATTCGCACTTCAACCTGAATGTGATGAACGTGATAATCATCATCATTCCCTATGAACGCGTGCCTGACAACCACTTCCGTTCTACATTAGATTGAATGAGTATCTCTTAGATCTCTTAATCAGAATCTTCGTGGTATAAGCTAGATTGATGGCGGCATTCATGAGAGTCCGGAAAGTCTAAACCTTGTCCGTGGTATTCCGAGTAGGACTCTGGGATTGAATGACTGTGACGAACTCCAAACTCGCGAGTGCTGGGCGTAGTGACGGACGCAAAAGGATAGTAAATTCTATTCCAGTATGATCGAGAACCTCCAAGATGATTAGCCATGCAGTGACAGCGCATCGGACCATTTTCACAGAGAAGAATAGGATGCAACCAACGACAAGGGTGATGCCTCCAGACGATTAGCCGTGCTGTGACAGAGCATTTGGACCATTTTCCCGAGAGGATTGAAAGTAGCCATTGGCACCGGTGACATCCTTACATAAAGCCAGCCATAGAAAGGAGTAAGACGGATTGGATGAAGACAGCAGGAAAGCAGAGGTTCAGAGGAATGAATGCATCTCCATACGCTTATCTGAAATTCTCACCAATGATTTACATAAGTATTTCTATCCTTATTTTAGTATAAATTTCGAAAACTCCATACTATTTTATATCCGCCTGACTGAGATTTACAAGGTGACCATAGCTTGCTTCATACCAACAATCTCCGTGGGATCGACCCTTACTCACGTAAGGTTTATTACTTGGACGACCCAGTGCACTTGCTGGTTAGTTATGCAAAGTTGTGAAGATATGTTTAGACCATGGTTCTATGCATCCGTTTTTGGTGCCATCGCCAGGGAATCAATTTCGAACAATAATTCACAACCTGAGTAACAATTTCGCATACCATTGTCCCGTTACAAAAAGTTTTTGTAACAAAAAATGGAACTGTTACAATTCAAAGTAATATTTTGTAACAAATTTTTCTGATGCAAAAAACCGAAAGTTATTACAAAAGTGATAACAAATTTTGATCTTCAAAATATTTTTGGTGACAATATATTTTTTTCTATCATAAAATTTTGTTACAAAATATAACTTGATCTTGTAACATTTTTTTCTTTAGTTACAAAATACTATTTATTTTGTAATAATTTTTTGAATACAAATTATACACATAATTTGCCAAATTATATTTTTTAATTAATTAATATATAAACTAATTTACATAGCAAGTCAACATTTATATAATATATAATAACATAAATAGTTCAAATATCTTTTATTTAACTAAGATTGCTTTATAAATCTTCAACATATAAACTTTAAAGTACAAACTAACAAGACACATTGAAGAACCCTAATGTAGATACATAGGACAAGAAAAATAAGGAATTATAAATCTCCAAGATGTAATAAGTGCCACACACCATCATGTTCATACAAGTTCCATCATGTATGAATAAGGAATTACAAACTCCATTGTATTCATCCAGCTCCTTTCTCATGGAGAAACTTCTAATAAGTACAACACAAGTGTCACACACCTGAAAAGTTCACCAACCAAAAAATACTAGCTTAAATTCAAATCAAATCAATAATGTTTCAAAGTACAACCCTACTTCTCAAAATTTTTAAAAATTCACAGAGTGCTTCTTATGTTCCAAACTCTAGTGTGGATGCTCTATGGGTCACATTCTTACACCAGATTTGGTTCCAACTCAATCAGGTTAATATGAAACTTTATAGGAATTTCACAAGTTGCTACTACAATAGGGTGCCACAATAAAAAGCCTAGAAAGTGCAATCACTTAGTAAATTCATATAAAAATTATCATATAACTAAAAGTTTATGGTGAACTACTAGGGTTTTTAACTTCATACTACAATTAAAACAAGAATGTATAATTTATTAATTTTTACATAATTTTTGCACAAAAAACTTATTTCAAAAATCATACAATTTTATCTATTGAACCAAATGACTTGAAACTTCACAGGGGATAACTAGGCTCATAAACCAAACTACTCAAATTGGTTCCAAGTGAAAAGCAATTGCGGTTTGTTATGATCACACAACATTTTCTACCGTATGCATCCATTTAAACAAAACAAGACAAATTTGCATACAAAGTATCGAGAGAAAAAGTACAAAGTATGGTACCCATTTTGTTATGTTTCAATTTCAACAAATTAAACCAAACAAATGAATTAAATAAGAAAGACCATATAGTCAAGTGCTAGTTGTAGATAACAGTTCCATAAAATAATCGGAAGTACCATCATCAGTGTTTTCCCTGAAACGTTGACAAAAGAAATACGCTATTGCCTGCCGCCTCCAAATACCTCACTAGTTTATCAAAATCCAATAATCGAATGCTCCTTCTATGGTACTCGTTTAAAGAAATTGCTGAACAAAGTCCAATTGCCAAATATCCCCCTTATGGTCAATTTCTTAATAGAAAGTAGAACTCAATAAGCAACTACAATCTCAACATCTGGATCCTTTTCTTTTCGTTCCTTAATAAATCTATAGATAACAAACAAATAGATGCAAAAAATTTTTCTTATTCATTCAATACTGCATATGAAATTCATGAGTTCTAAAATTGGTTCCAAGTGAAAAGCAATTGCGATTTGGGAGTTATATACACTTAGAAAGTTGACTACCCTTTTTTTAACAGATCTTGAAAACTCATTAATGGTCACATTCTAAAGTTCATAAGCCACTCACCTCAATTCCATTACCACATGCATCCATCTAAACAAAATAAGACAAATTTGCATACCTTTATAAAGCAAGTTATGTTAGTGGCTAAAAATTTTTTGGTTATGACAACAGAGCTCCTAAGCAATCTTAGCTGCTCCTCAACTCCCTTGATCTTGCCCTTCCCTCCTATCCGAAGCTCCTGACGGAAATCAATGACAACAATATTCCCAAAAATTAAAGGAAATCAAAATCAGAGGGGAGAACGCCCTTACCAGTAGTGAATCCTGGTGAGGCAGCGCTATTTTCCGGTGACAGGGGCTCAGTGATGCAACCCCTAACAGCGGTGACGACGGTGACTCCACAAACGGCGACTGGGCACAGTAGGGAAAACAACGCCTCCTCATTTTTCCTCCGTCTTCCAATCTCTACGCGTCTGTCTCTCCTGTGTGTCCTCAGCGTCGTCCGTGATGGGAGATGTGACGGCGGTGGAAGCTAGCAACGACCCGCTCGCCATGAAGATGACGACGGCGGCGGCTTCCCTCGGCGACAGCAAAACGCGAACTGACAGCGGCGATGGAGGCACAGCGGCGCTCCTTCCTCGCGGAGCTCTTCCTCTCGCTCAACATCTCCTCCTTCCTGACGGCGACACGACGGCGCGGCGGCAGTGATGCCCGCTGGCACCGTCCTTCCTCTTCCCCCTCTCCTTCTCTTGCTCTCTGATTTCAGCTTCCCCCTTTCTTTTCCTTTCTTTCCCTCTCTGTTTTTTCCTTTCTCTTGCTATGCGTGTGTTTTTGTGTTGTGTGTGCGCATTTAGGGAAAGGGGGTGTGGCGGCTGGAAAGGTTTAGGGTTAAGGTAAGTGAGTGAGTGAGTGAGTGAGTGTGGATAGGGTTAGGATAAAATTAGAGTTAGAATTTTTAATTTGAGAATTAGGGATTGTTTTTGGAAAAAATGTAAAATTAGAAATTTTTGGATAAATTAAAATTTAGTAATTTTAATTAAATAATTAATTTTATCACTTTAATTTAATTACTTTTTAATAAAAAATTTTTAAAAATAAAATCATGAATAACTATAATAAATCATAAATAATTTATTATTTATTTTTTAACAATTACAGATTTTACAGGCTTAATAATGAGTGTTGAGTTATGATGGGTTTAGAATTTTAGTAGAGAGAAGGAAAAAATCAGAACTCTATATTTTATTTTTAAGGAAGTTTTTAAAAATTTATTTAAATGTAAAAATATGTTAAATTTTAGAGTGGTAATAAAATAAAAAAATAATATTTGTTATAAATTTATTTTAAATAAGAGAAGAAAGGTGACCACCAATGAATTATAACTCAAATGGTATAGTCTTTTCATAGTCATCTAAGAGATGCGCGTTCGAGTCTTTCTATTTTTGGTATAGAAAAAAGAGAGAGAGAAGAAGGGTGACCGAGCAAGTGGTAGAATGAAGAGTGAAAGTGAGGATTACAATTAGTAAAAATTATATATTAGTTTTATAAAAAAATATAAAATAATATATACCATTTTTAAAAATTAATCAATTAATCTTGAATTTTTTATAAAAGATAATTAATTAATACAAATAATATTTTAAAAAATTAAATTTTTAAAACAAAATAAAATTATCTTAAAGATTTAAATATTTCAAAATAAATTTTTTTAGTTACGAAAATTTTTTTAATAAAAAATAAGGGTAATATAATAATTGTAAATTAATTTTAATTTAATAATAATTATATAAAGATATTATTTAACTATAAATTCTTAAATTATTTTTAAATAAATATCCTAATTTTAAGAATTAGAGTAATTAAATTAATTATTCTTCAAATATTATTTTATTATTAATTTATAATTATTTTTAAATAAATACTAATTAAGATAAAATTGGAGATAATCAAGTTAATTTTTTTATTCATAAAATTTAAAGTATTAAATTTAAAAATATCAAATGTTTAAATTAAATTATATAAAATTTTTATATTTTTTTCAATTACTAAAACTTTAAATTATAAATAAGAAAAAACTCGTTTAATATATAAATCTCTAAAAATTCATTTTGAATAAATATAATAAATCATAAATAACTTATTATTTAATTTTTAAAATAATTTTAAACTCAAAGTATCATTAAATTGACTTAGATATTTTTAGTAAATAAATTTTTGAATATAAAATTTTAAATAAATATAATAAATCATAAATAACTCATTATGTTAATTTTCAAAAATTTGAAGTCTTACATTTAATATGTTGAAATAAAATTTTTTATTAGTTACAAAAAATATTTGAATTTTGTGACAAATTAATAACTTGTTATAAAAATATTGTATTTTGTGACAAATTAATTTTTTGTTACAAAATATTTAGAGCTTTTGAAACAAATAGATATTTTGTTACAAAATGTTTTGAACTTTTGCAACAATAAAATCTTTTGTTAAAAAATATTATAATATTTTGCAACAAAACAATAATTCGATATGAAAGCCAACATAATTTGTAACAAAAGAAATCATGTTGTTACAAAATATTCAAATGTTTTGTAACAAATTTTCTTATTGTTACAAAATATTCTTATTTTGTAACAATAACTAATTATTGTTACAAACAAACCATAATTTGTAACAATTTTAAATTTGATACAAATTTTTTGTTACAAATGTTCCATTTTCTTGTAGTGCGATTTGGACCTCTTCAATCTCGCCTTCAGGTTGTGGGCGGAATTCCTCGCGAGCTCGAACTCCCCCGAGTTCAATGGTGTTAATTTCCTCTCCTTTGGGGTTGCCCTTGAGGTTCAGACTTTCATTGTAACAACGTCACGCAATTTTTTGGTCTCCTTTTATTGTGGCGATCCCTTCCAGAGTCGAAAACTTCATGCACAGATGTGGAGTTGAAACTACTGCATCGAGCTGGTTCAACGTTGTCAGACCTTGATGAGCGGATAATTTATACGCTTTTTGGCATTGTTTCTAGGTAGTTTTTAATATGTTTTAGTCACTTTTTATTATATTTTTATTAGTTTTTAAATAAAAATCACATTTCTGGACTTTACTATGAGTTTGTGTGTTTTTCTGTGATTTCAGGTAATTTCTGGCTGAAATTGAGGGAGCTGAGCAAAAATCTGATTGAGGCTGAAAAAGAATTGCAGATGCTGTTGGATTCTGACCTCCCTGCACTCAAAGTGGATTTTCTGGAGCTACAAAAGTACAAATGGCGCGCTCTTAATTGCGTTTGAAAGTAGACATCCAGGGCTTTCCAGCAATATATAATAGTCCATACTTTTCTCAAGGATAAATGACGTAAACTGGCGTTCAACGCCAGTTCAATGTTGCATTCTAGCGTTAAACGCCAGAAACAAGTTACAAGTTGGAGTTAAACGCCAGAAACAGGTTACAACCTGGCGTTTAACTCTGGAAACAGCCTAGGCACGTGTAAAGCTCAAGTCTCAGCCCCAGCACACACCAAGTGGGCCCCAGAAGTAGATTTCTGCACTATCTATCTTAGTTTACTCATTTTCTGTAAACCTAGGTTACTAGTTTAGTATTTAAACAACTTTTAGAGATTTATTTTGTAACTGATGACATTTTAGATCTGAACTTTGTACTCTTTGACGGCATGAGTCTCTGAACTCCATTGTTGGGGGTGAGGAGCTCTGCTGTGTTTCGATGAATTAATGCAACTATTTCTGTTTTCTATTCAAACACGCTTATTTCTATCTAAGATGTTTATTCGCACTTCAATATGATGGATGTGATGATCCGTGACACTCATTATCATCCTCAACCTATGAACGTGTGCCTGACAATCACCTCCGTTCTACCTTCAATTGAATGAATATCTCTTGGATTCCTTAATCAGAATCTTCGTGGTATAAGCTAGAATCCATTCGCAGCATTCTTGAGAATCCAGAAAGTCTAAACCTTATCTGTGGTATTCCGAGTAGGATTCAGGGATTGAATGACTGTGACGAGCTTCAAACTCACAAGGGCTGGGCGTAGTGACAGACGTAAAAGGATCAATGGATCCTATTCCAGCATGAGTGGGAACCGACAGATGATTAGCCGTGCGGTGACAGCGCACCTGGACCTTTTTCATTGAGAGGATGGATGGTAGCCATTGACAACGGTGATCCACCAACACACAGCTTGCCATAGGAGGAACCTTGCGTGCGTGAAGAAGAAGACAGGGAGAAAGCAGAGATTCAGAAGACAAAGCATCTCCAAAACTCCAACATATTCTCCATTACTGCAGAACAAGTATTTAATTCATGCTCTTTTATTCTTCGCAATTCATACTGATAATTATAATTGATTTCCTGACTAAGATTTACAAGATAACCATAGATTGCTTCAAACCAACAATCTCCGTGGGATCAACCCTTACTCACGTAATGTATTACTTGGACGACCCAGTGCACTTGCTGGTTAGTGGTACGAGTTGTGAAAAGTGTGATTCACAATTCGTGCACCAAGTTTTTGGCGCCGTTGCCGGGGATTGTTCGAGTTTGAACAACTGACGGTTCATCCTGTTGCTTAGATTAGGAAGATTTTGTCTTTTGGGTTAGAGTCTTTTACTTTCTTTTCAAAAATCTTTCAAAAGATTTTTATTTTTCTTTATTAATCTGTGATTTGTCTTTGAGTCTTTTATTATTGTTCTTGTTAAAATTTTAGAATCCTTATTTTCTTTTTCAAAAATAATTTTTCGAAATTTTATTTTTTTTACTAATAATTGAATTTCTCTGTTTGAGTTTAGTTTTATATTTTAAGTTTGGTGTCAATTGAATGTCTTTATTTTCCTTTAAAATTTTCGAATTAGTGTTCATTGTTCTTTCCTAATCTTCAAGTTGTTCTTGTTTATTTTCCTTGTTTGATCTTTAGTTTCTCTTGTTCTGTGTCTTTTCTTGTTTTTCTTGTGCTTTTTCAAAATATCAGTTTCCAAGGAAAATTTTATTTTTTTTATATACAATATTAAAATACGTTAAATTTATAGCTCAATTGGTTAGAGCGTTGTGCTTATGTTCTTGGTAATTGGCTATCTTCTTTTTAAAATTTTTTTTAAATAATTTTTCTTTGATTAAATCTTGTGCCAAACTTTAAGTTTGGTGTTTTCTTGTTAGCTTTTCTTTTGTTTTCGAAAATTTATGTAAGTTTTCTAAAAATTTTAAGTTTGGAGTTCTTTCTTCATGTTCTTGTTGTTCTGGTGAGTCTTCAAGGTGTTCTTGAGTTTTTCTTGTGTCTTGATCTTAAAATTTTTAAGTTTGGTGTTCCTTGGTATTTTTCCTCCAAAATTTTCAAAAATAAGGAGCATTAGATCTAAAAATTTTAAGTTGTGTGTCTTTTGTGTGTTTTTCTTTTTCATCATAAAATTCAAAAATAAAAAAAATCTTCTCTAACTATTTTTGAGCAAATTTCGAAATTTTTTCAAAAAAAAATTCAGATTTTTATTTTAAAATTTCTATTTTATCTTATCTTAGTTTTAAAAAATTTCAAAATTCAAATTTTTTTCAAAAAAAATCATATCTTTTTCAAAATTTTATCTTATCTTATTTCAAATTTCAAATTTCAACTCTCAAAATTTCAAAATTCAAATTTAAAAATTAAATCTTTTCAAAATTTAAATCTTTTTCAAATCCTTATCTTATATTGTTGACTTTTTCGAAAATTCAAAATTCAATTTTCAAATTTCAACTTTCAAATTTCAAATTTTCAAATTTCAATTTTCAAAATTTCAATTTTCAATTTTCAAAATTTCAAATTTCAAATTTTAAATTTCAAAATTTAATTTTCAAATTTAAAATTTAAAATTTCAAAACTTTTTAATTTAAATTCCTTATCTTCTCTTACCTAGCTTATCTTATCTTTTCTAATCTCAAATCTTAAAATCAAATCTTTTTCATATCTTTTCTTTATTTTATTTTCTTACAAGTATCTTTAATTTTAAGACATATCTTTTTCAAAACTTCCTAACTAATTTCTCTCTCTTCATTTTTTTTGAAAATCCTCACCCACATCTTTTTCAAATCTTTTTAATTAATTAATTTAGTTTTCAATTTTTTTTATTTCTTTTTCTTCTAATTTTTGAAAATATAGTCAATTTTTCATTTATTTTATTTTATTTTATTTAATTTAATTTCGGTTTTCAAAAAAAAAAATTATTTGCAATCTGCATCATCTCCCTTTCTCCATCATGGGCCTAAGTGGAAATGAACAGTCCAGAAGGACTCTGGGGTCATATGCTAACCCCACTACTGCATTATATGGGAGCAGTATCTGTATACCCTCCATTGGAGTCAGTAGCTTTGAGTTGAATCCTCAGCTCATTATCATAGTGCAGCAAAGTTGCCAGTATTCCGGTCTTCCACAGGAAGAACCTACAGAGTTTCTGGCACAATTTTTACAAATTGCTGACACAATACATGATAAAGAAGTAGATCAGGATGTCTACAGATTATTACTGTTTCCATTTGCTGTAAAAGACCAAGCTAAGAGGTGGTTAAATAACCAACCTAAGGCTAGCATAAGGACATGGAAACAACTGTTAGAAAAAATTCATGAATCAATACTTCCCTCCAAAACGGATGACACAGCTAAGGCTGGACATCCAAGGCTTTAAACAAGGAGATAATGAATCTCTTTATGATGCCTGGGAAAGATACAGAGAGATGCTAAGAAAATGCCCCTCTGAAATATTTTCAGAATGGGTGCAGTTAGACATCTTCTATTATGGGCTTACAGAGAGAGCTCAAATTTCTCTAGATCACTCAGCTGGTAGATCTATACACATGAGAAAGACAATTGAAGAGGCTCAAGAGCTTATTGATACAGTTGCCAGAAATCAGCATCTGTACCTAAGTAGTGAATCTTCCATGAAAGAAGAGGCTAAAACAGTAACTGCTGAACTCAGTCCTGCAGAACAAATTACTGAATTCAATCAGCAATTAGACTTTCTAACAAAATAGCTGGCCAAATTCAAGGAGATACTACAAGACACAAGAATAGCTAATCTGAATATGGAAGTACAGTTGAAGCAAACAGAACAGCAGTTATCAAAATAAATAACGGAAGAGTGCCAAGCAATTCAATTAAGAAGTGGAAAAACATTAAATACCTCACTTCAAGGCTGCAGGAAGCCAAGAAATGAACAACCTGCTATCCAAAATCCCTCTGAGGACAGTAAGAGCCTAGAGAGGAATAACTCTGGCGTTCAAACGCCAGAAACAGGCAAGGATTTGGCATCAAACGCCCAATAGAAGCTCAGTTCTGGCGTTCAAACGCCAGGAACAAGTAAGGAGTTGGCGTCCAACGCCACTCTAGCTTCTAACCTTGGCATTCAAATGCCAGTGAGGGATCAGACACATACAAGTGCTGATAACAACCCCCCTAAAAAGGCTTCTCCAACCACCTCTGTAGGAAATAAACCTGCAGCAACTAAGGTTGAGGAATATAAAGCCAAGATACCTTATCCTCAAAAACTCCGCTAAGAGGAGCAGGATAAGCAATTTGCTCGCTTTGCAGATCATCTCAGGACTCTTGAAATAAAGATTCCGTTTGCAGATGCACTTGAGCAAATACCTTCTTATGCTAAGTTCATGAAGGAGATCTTGAGTCATAAGAAGGATTGGAGAGAAACTGAAAGAGTTCTCCTCACTGAAGAATACAGTGCAGTCATTCTGAAAAGCTTTCCAGAAAAGCTTAAAGATCCCAGAAGCTTTCTAATACCATGCATATTAGAGGGTAATTGTACCAAGACAACTTTATGTGATCTTGGGGCAAGCATCAACCTAATACCTGCATCCACTATCAGAAAGCTTGGTTTAACTGAAGAAGTTAAACCAACCCGGATATGTCTCCAACTTGCTGATGGCTCCATTAAATACCCATCAGGCGTGATTGAGGACATGATTGTCAGGGTTGGGCCATTCGCCTTTCCCACTGACTTTGTAGTGCTGGAAATGGAGGAGCACAAAAGTGCTACTCTGATTCTAGGAAGACCTTTCCTAGCAACTGGACGAACTCTTATTGATGTCCAAAAGGGGGAAGTAACCCTGAGAGTCAATGAGGATGAGTTTAAGTTGAATGCTGTCAAAGCCATGCAGCATCCAGACACACCAAAAGACTGCATGAAAGTTGATCTCATTGACTCTTTGGTAGAGGAGGTCAACATGGCTGAGAGTCTCGAATCAGAGCTGGAAGACAACTTTAAAGATGTTCAGCCTGATTTGGAGGGTTCAGAAGAATTGAAAGATCCTCTGAGACTTCCTCAGGAAGAGGAGAAACCTCCTAAACCCGAGCTCAAGCCATTACCACCATCCCTGAAATATGCATTTCTGGAAGAAGGTGACACTTTTCCAGTGATCATAAGCTCTGCTTTAAATCCACTGGAAGAGGAAGCACTAATTCAAGTGCTAAGGACACGCAAGACAGCTCTTGGGTGGTCCATAAGTGACCTTAAGGGCATAAGCCCAGCTAGATGCATGCACAAAATCCTATTGGAGGATGATGCTAAGCCAGTGGTTCAACCATAGAGGTGGCTAAATCCAGCCATGAAGGAAGTGGTGCAGAAAGAGGTCACCAAATTACTGGAGGCTGGGATTATTTATCCTATTTCTGATAGCCCCTGGGTGAGCCCTGTTCAAGTTGTTCCCAAGAAGGGAGGCATGACAGTGGTTCATAATGAAAAAAATGAACTGGTTCCTACAAGAACAGTTACAGGGTGGCGCATGTGTATTGACTACAGAAGGCTCAACACAGCCACCAGAAAGGATCATTTTCCTTTACCATTCATAGACCAGATGCTAGAGAGACTAGCAGGTCATGAATATTACTGCTTTTTGGATGACTATTCAGGTTACAACCAAATTGCAGTAGATCCTCAGGACCAAGAGAAAACAGCATTCACATGTCCTTCTGGAGTATTTGCTTACAGAAGAATGCCTTTTAGTCTGTGTAATGCACCTGCAACCTTTCAGAGGTGCATGCTCTCTATCTTCTCTGATATGGTAGAGAAATTTCTGGAAGTCTTCAGGGATGACTTTTCAGTATTTGGAGACTCATTCAGCTCCTGCCTTGACCATTTAGTACTTGTTCTGAAAAGATGCCAAGAGACCAACCTAGTTTTAAACTGGGAAAAATGTCACTTTATGGTGTCTGAAGGAATTGTCCTTGGGCATAAAATTTCAAACAAGGGGATAGAGGTGGATCAAGCTAAAGTGGAAGTAATTGAAAAATTACCACCACCTGCTAATGTTAAGGCAATCAAAAGCTTTCTGGGGCATGCAGGATTCTACAGGAGGTTTATAAAGGATTTTTCAAAAATTGCAAAACTCCTGAGCAATCTGCTAGCTGCTGACACGCCATTTGTGTTTGACACAGAGTGTCTGCAAGCGTTTGAGACTCTGAAAGCTAAGCTGGTCACAGCACCAGTTATTTCTGCACCAGACTGGACATTACCATTTGAACTAATGTGTGATGCCAGTGACAATGCCATTGGTGCAGTACTGGGGCAGAGGCATGATAAGCTTCTGCATGTCATTTGTTATGCTACCCGTGTTTTAAATGATGCCCAGAAAAATTACACAACCACAGAAAAAGAATTGCTTGCAGTGGTTTATGCCATTGACAAGTTTAGATCATACTTAGTAGGATCAAAAGTGATTGTGTACACTGACCATGCTGCTCTTAAATATCTACTCAGAAAGCAGGATTCAAAACCCAGGCTCATAAGATGGGTGTTGCTTCTGCAAGAGTTTGATATAGAAATAAGAGATAGAAAAGGGACAGAAAATCAAGTGGCTGATCATCTGTCCCAGATAGAACCAGTAGAAGGGGAGTTCCCCCCTCTATTGAGATCTCTAAGACCATTTCGGATGAGCATTTGTTTGCCATTCAAGAAACACCATGGTTTGCAGATATTGCAAACTATAAAGCTGCAAGGTTCATACCCAAGGAGTACAGCAGGCAACAAAAGAAAAAATTAATTACTGATGCAAAGTACTACTTGTGGGATGAACCCTATCTCTTTAAGAGATGTGCAGACAGAATAATCCGTAGGTGTGTGCCTAGAGAAGAAGCACAGAGGATCTTATGGCATTGCCATGGATCACAATATGGAGGCCATCGGAGGTGAGCGAACAGCCACCAAGGTCCTCCAATGTGGCTTCTACTGGCCTACACTCTATAGGGATTCCCGAGAGTTTGTACGTAACTGTGACAGTTGCCAAAGAGCTGGTAATCTGCCTCATGGTTACGCCATGCCTCAACAGGGAATCTTGGAGATTGAGTTGTTTGATGTATGGGGAATTGACTTCATGGGACCTTTCCCACCATCATACTCAAACACTTATATTCTGGTGGCAGTCGACTATGTATCAAAATGGGTAGAGGCCGTTGCCACACCCACCAATGATACTAAAACAGTGCTGAAGTTCCTCCAAAGACATATCTTCAGCAGGTTTGGTGTCCCTAGAGTACTAATTAGTGATGGGGGCACTCACTTCTGCAACAAACAGCTTTACTCTGCTATGGTCCGGTATGGAATTAGCCACAAGGTGGCAACTCCATATCATCCACAGACAAATGGGCAAGCTGAAGTCTCTAATAGAGTACTAAAAAGAATCCTGGAACGGACAGTAAGTACCCGTAGAAAGGATTGGGCGAGAAGCTTGGATGATGCTCTGTGGGCTTACAGAACAGCATTCAAGACTCCTATAGGGACCTCTCCATACCAGCTTCTGTATGGTAAGGCCTGTCATCTGCCCATGGAACTGGAGCATAAGGCCTACTGGGCAACCAGATTCCTAAACTTTGATGCCAGATTAGTTGGAGAAAAAATATTACTCCAGCCAAATGAGCTAGAGGAATTCAGACTCACTGCTTTCGAAAATGCTAAGCTTTACAAGGAGAAAGCAAAAAGGTATCATGACAGAAAGTTGTCACCTAGAGTCTTTGAACCAGGACAGAAGGTTCTGCTATTTAACTCTAGGCTCAGATTATTCCCCGGAAAACTGAAATCCCGGTGGAGGGGACCAAATGTGATTACAAGCGTGTCACCATATAGTCATGTGGAGCTTCAAGACATTGATTCTAATAAGAAGTTCATTGTTAATGGACAGAGAGTCAAGCATTATCTTGAAGGCAATGTTGAGCAAGAATGCTCAAGGCTGAGACTAGATTAAAAGCTCAGTAAGATCAAGCTATTAACATTAAAGAAGCGCTTGTTGGGAGGCAACCCAATGTTATTTAACTATATCTCTTTATTTTCTATTGCTATTTTATGTTTTTTTCTTTTAGGTTGATGATCATGTGAAGTCACAAAAACTACTGAAAAATCAAAAATAGAATGAAAAACAGCATTGAAAACAGCACACCCTGGAGGAGAGCAGTCTGGCATTTAAACGCCAGAAACAAGCATCTGTCTGGCGTTTAACACCAGAAACAAGCACCAAGCTGGCGTTTAACGCCAGAAACAAGCATCTGCCTGGCGTTAAACGCCAGAAACAGGCTACATTTGGGTGTTTAACGCTAGAAACAAGCAGCAGTCTGGCGTTAAACGCTAGGATTGCACAGCAAGAGCGTTTTACACGCCTAATTGGAGCAGGGATGTTAAGTCCTTGACCCCACTTGATCTGTGGACCCCACAGGATCTCCTCAGGATTTGTGAACCCTACAGGATCCCCACCTACCTCACCATTCCAATTCAAACCATTTCCCTCCCATACCCACCCATTCACACACCTCCTTCTCCTCCACTTCTCCTTCTACTCCCTTCTATCTTCTTTTGCTCGAGGACGAGCAAACCTTTTAAGTTTGGTATGAAAAAAAGCGTTACTTTTTATTTTTCCATAACCATTTATGGCACCTAAGGCCGGAGAAATCTCTAGAAAGAGGAAAAGAAAGGCAGTTGCTTCCACCCCTGAGTCATGAGAGATGGAGAGGTTCATCTCAAGGGTCCATAGTTCAGTGGTAGAGCATTTGACTGCAGATCAAAGAGCTATGAGGGAGGAGCAACAAAGACAAGGAAGAGACATAGAGGAGCTCAAGAGCACCATTGGTTCTTCAAGAAGAGGAAGATGCCACCCTCACTAAGGTGGACCCGTTCCTTAATCTCCTTGTTCTTATCTCTCTGTTTTTCGTTTACTATGCTTTATGTTTATTTATGTTTGGGTCTTATTACATGATCACTAGTATCTAAGTGTCTATGTCTTAAAGATATGAATGTCCTATGAATCCATCACCTTTCTTAAATGAAAAATGTTTTCTGAAAAAGAAAAAGAAATACATGAATTTCGAATTTTAAAATAGTTTAATTATTTTGATGTGGTGGCAATACTTTTTATTTTCTGAATGAATGCTTGAACAGTGCATATGTCTTTTGAATTTGTTGTTTATGAATGTTAAAATTGTTGGCTCTTGAAAGAATGATGAAAAAGGAGAAATGTTATTTGATAATCTGAAAAATCATAAAAATGATTCTTGAAGCAAGAAAAAGCAGTGAAGAACAAAGCTTGCAGAGAAAAAATGCGAAAAAAAAAGAGAGAGCAAGAAAAAGAAAAAGCAAGCAGAAAAAGCCAAAAGCTCTTTAAACCAAAAGGCAAGAGCAAAAAGCCAATAGCCCTTAAAACCAAAAGGCAAGGGTAATAAAAAGGATCCAAGGCTTTGAGTATCAGTGGATAGGAGGGCCTAAAGGAATAAAATCCTGGCCTAAGCGGCTAAACCAAGCTGTCCTTAACCATGTGCTTGTGGCGTGAAGGTGTCAAGTGAAAACTTGAGACTGAGCGGTTAAAGCCGAGGTCCAAAGCAAAAATAGAGTGTGCTTAGTGATGACAAGTCATCTTAGCCTAGTTTCACTAGCCTTTTTCTCTTGTTTTCATTTAGTTTTATGCACTTTCTTGCATTATAAATTAGCCATTTGAATTGGAATTGTATGGTTTCCTTAAATCAATCAACCACCTTTTAATTGATACAAAATCATGAGGTTCAAGCCAACTTTAGTTGATAATTAATTGATTTATAAACTTTGTGAATTTTGTGATACTTTGATTGGTTGTTTTGATTACTTGTAGGTGAAGAAAGGAAACAAAAGGTGTGCCAACATTATGGAAGAAGGTTGCAAGAATGGGTTTGAGAAAATGGAATTCACGTTTGAGCTAACGTTTGCCTCAAACGTCAACTCAAACGTGAGTAGCAGTTGAAGAACACCCTGGGAAAAACCAACGTTTGCGCCAACGTTTGCCTCAAACGTGAGGTCAAACGTTGGCTCCAAAAGAGAAGAGAATTGAAGCTCCTGGGAAGGCAACGTTTGCGCCAACGTTTGCCTCAAACGTGAGGTCAAACGTTGGCGCCAAAGAGAAGAGAAATGGCATCCCTGGAGGCAGCAACGTTTGAGCCAACGTTTGCCTCAAACGTGAGGTCAAACGTTGTCTCCAAAAAGAAGAAAGTTGGCATCCCTGGAGGCAGCAACGTTTGAGCCAACGTTTGACTCAAACGTGAGGTCAAACGTTGGCACCAAACAGCATAAAGGGGCATACTTCAAACAAGAATAACTTGAGTTGTAGATGTCCAATTGAGGTGATTCCAAGTGGGTTAGAAAGCTGACATTCAGAGCTTTCCAACCATATATAATAGTCTCTATTGGGCACAAAATTGGCAACACAACAAGAGGACAAAGTAGACCCTAAGAAGCATACAAGAAGGGAGGTCCACGTTTGAGCTCACGTTTGACCTCAAACGTTGAGCCAAACGTGGATGACAGCATCATTGGCCTAGCTGCATAATCTTACTCAAGTAACGTTTGAGTCAACGTTTGCCTCAAACGTTGGCTCAAACGTGAATGGTTCATGGCCTGGTTCACTAATGGATTTCCTCCCAACACCAAGAGCAATCAACAGAGGCCACTATCAACCCAATTCCATCAAGGTTAAAGGCCCAATTCAAGGCTTTATGATCATTTGAAGAAAGTGTATAAATAGCTTAGGATTTGAAGTTTTTGGAGAGCTTTTCCTTTTTAGTTTTGCATAAGAGCTTTCTTTTCAGTTTTGCTCAGAGCTCACCTTTATTTTTCTCAGCATTGTTGTTTAATTCAAGAGAATTTGGGAGGAGAATTGATCTCTCTTCTTCCTTAGCTTGTTCTTGCCCAACACTCTTTACTTTTCTTGTCTTGGATTTTGGGTGAAGAATTGAAGAAATTCTGTTTCAATCTCACCTTGGGATCTTGTTTGATTTTCTGCTTAATTGAATTTCAGTTTCGGTTCATTGCTTTTCATCTACTTTCTTTGCAATTTACAATTTCTGTTGCAATTGTTCTTGTTGGATCTAGGAAGGCATTGAGATCTAGACTTGGTTTTTCTAGTCTCTTGGGTCCTGAGATCCGAATTTCCCATTTCCCATTCCCTGTTTTGCTCATTTACAATTCTGTTTCTAGATCTGATTAAATCCAAGTGTTCTTCTATTCCTTTGCTTGTTGCAATTTCACATTTCCTTGTTTAATTTCTGCAGATCCAACTCCCCATTCCCTTTACAATTCAAGTCATTTACATTCCTTGCACTTTAAGATTCTGCAATTTACATTTCTTGCGTTCTAAGTTTCTGCCAATTTAATTCCTTGTTCTTTAAGATTCAGCACTTTTATCTTCCGTTCTCTTTAATTTTCTGCAATCTACCTCTCTCCCTTTACTTTTTTATGCAATTTAATTTCTGTTAATCACAAATCACTCAACCAACACTTGATTCGCTTGACTAAATCAACCACTAAACTAAAATTGCTCAATCCTTCAATCCCTGTGGGATCGACCTCACTCACGTGAGTTATTATTACTTGATGCGACCCGGTGCACTTGCCGGTGAGTTTTGTGTCGGATCGTTTTCCGCACATCAAGTTTTTGGCGCCGTTGCCGGGGATTGATTAGATTGACAATGATTACGTGAAGTGGTGATCTAGATCTAGCATTTTTATTTTCTGTTTCTCTAATTTTTGACTAACCCATTAACTGTTTGAAGTTTTGTCTCAACTGATCACACTTAATTTTCAAGAGAATCACTGTGTGTTCCGTTGTTGATTTATATGTCACAGGGAAGAAGAGCAGCCAGAGGGAAGGATGTCATTGAAGAAGGAGCTTCTGAGAAATAAGAACACCACAATATGAAGCCACAACTCATTACACTAATAGAGAACAATTGTTCCTATGATGGAACTCCACTAGAGAATCCTAAACAGCACATATCCAATTTTCTGAGAACTTGTGATGCTGTCAATCTCGATAATATAAATCATGACACCATTAAGCTCTTGTTATTTCCCTTCTCACTGAAGGATGAAGCGGCACAATGGTTTGAAACCTTTTCCCAAGGAAGTATAACTAGTTGGGAAGATTTGGTTGCCAAGTTTCTAGCCAAATTCTCCTCGTTCCAACAACACATCAAGATGAAAGAGGGAGTACATCCATTCATACAAGGAAGGGAAGAATCATTGTTCAAAGCATGGGAAAAATACAAGAAGACAAGCAACAAAGCGGATTTCCAAGCGTTCTATGAAGGATTAACCCCAGAAACAAGAAGAGCGGTGGATCACTTCTCAGACGGCCTACTCAACGCAACAGCAACTATCCAAGGAACTGCAGAGTTCAATGACAAGAGAGCCAATAATCAACGCTCATCTGAGACCCCACAGAATGCAACTTCAGAAAAGGAGATAATGAATCTTGAAGGAATGAAGGCAGTCATGAATCAAAGCAAACAGCTACATCAGCAAACTCAGCAACAATTGGAGTCAATAGCTAGACAAATTGATTTTCTCCATTCTACTACAGTGAATGCACAATTTCCACCATGGAAGCCACATTCTTATCTAAGAATGAGGGAATCTCCACATAAGGAACAAAGGGACTTCAACTATAACAACCCCAATTTCCCAAACCTGCAAAAACACCACCATACCAACAACAATCACTACATACCACCACACTACCCACCCTTCCAACCCCCAACACTCCACAACTTACAAATTTCACAAGACTCTCAGAGGATCACCAATCTGGAGGTCTTAGTAGAGAGAATGATGACACATCAAGAGATGATAAGCAAACACCAGGAGGCCTCACTCGGGAGAATTGAGAGGCAAATAGAACAATTAGCTAAGAATCTCACAGGAGTGAGTGAGAAGAGGGCTAAAGGAAAAGAATCACTCATCCAGGATGAGCATCACAAAGCAAAGCCTCACTTAGGAGGACAAGGGGACAAGGACAAGGAAGCTCAAAATCTGAACTGAGCAAGCACAGAGGATGTCAAGCTAGTGACAATAAAAGAGCGCTTGTTGGGAGGCAACCCAACCTGAGGTAGTTTTCTTTTCATATCTATTTCAATAAAAAGGTTAATTAGTTTTATCTATATTGCAAGAAGCTAAATTTGGTGTTGCACACCAAAACAATCTAAGGGAGAATGAAGGATTCTAAGTTTGGTGTTCCACCAAAATCCCATCATAAAACACATTCTCACTCTCTGCATAATGCTAGCTTCAAGCATTTAGACAAACTAATTAACCATTCTGCTGTTTTAAGTTTAATTGCCTTTGAAAAAGAAAAAGAGTTTCACATCTGGTTAGTTTGATGAACAAGAACCATGGGCAAGGTACTAAGTTTGGTGTTCCCACACCAAAGTAAGTTCAAAAAGCCCACAAATAAATCATGCATGCTAACCATTTTTCAAGTGCTTGGGGAACAAGCAACTTTTAATATCATTGCAGAGCATCATACAAGCTTTTGGAAGGATTAAGCATCATCAACCAAAGAGATGAAAGAGGAATGTGAAGATCAGCAATGATGATGATGAGAAGTAGGAAAGCAAGTGAACTCCAAAAGGTTGTATTGTTAAGTGATTATCTTACATCAAACACTGCTATGATTGAGAGTGGTTTAGTTTTCCTGATTATCTGTCTGTTTAGCATGGTTTCTTTTCTGAAATTCAATAAGCAAGATGCTTGATCATTCACAATATTTTTCTCTTCAAAACTTGTTTGCACTCAATGTTCAAAAATTGCATCACATGAAAGTTCTTTGAAAAGAAGAATTGAGGAATTAAACAATTTTGAGGCAAGTAAAAGATTAGGAGAAGTGGTGGTTCTAGTTGTATGAATATGTATTGAGGTTGCATGCTTGTGAAAACTTGCATGGGAGCTCATAGGCAGGACATGAAGTTCAAAGAAGTATTGTGGAGAGTCTCAAAAATCTATTGATCCAAGAAGCAGCAAACAAAACAAAAGAAAGAAAAGAAAATACAAAGACAAAAAGAACACGGCCCAAGGCTCTGAGCATCAATTACTAGGCAGAAAAGAAAGAAGAAACAATGACTCAAAGAGTTGTTAGCCTAGTAAAATGCTTGTGGTTGAGTTGTGTCAAAGAAAGAGGCTTGAGCAAGTAAATCCTTAGGGGTGCTTCAACACCTAATACCTTAAAACCAACTGGTTTAGGAGTATTGATTGAAAGCTTATCTAAAAAGCCGCTTTGAGACATGACACTTAGAGTCAAGGCCAAAGCAAAGAAACTATAAGCTGCTTCAAGGTGACTACATATAAAGAGATCTCTATGATACCATTTGGATGAAAATCCTAAGACCTAAGACTCCCAATATGTGAGGACTAGTAAGCACTGAAGCCCTTGTATGAGCATATAATTTAGAGTTCACCCCACTGTTACTTAATCACTTCACTCACAGGACTTTACAAGTTGTTCTTCAATCCGTCTTAATTGAAAGAACCTTGAGCATAATTCTTTTCTTGCTTGGGGACAAGCAAGCTTTAAGTTTGGTGTTTTGATGACAAGTCATCTTAGCCTAGTTTCACTAGCCTTTTTCTCTTGTTTTCATTTAGTTTTATGCACTTTCTTGCATTATAAATTAGCCATTTGAATTGGAATTGTATGGTTTCCTTAAATCAATCAACCACCTTTTAATTGATACAAAATCATGAGGTTCAAGCCAACTTTAGTTGATAATTAATTGATTTATAAACCTTGTGAATTTTGTGATACTTTGATTGGTTGTTTTGATTACTTGTAGGTGAAGAAAGGAAACAAAAGGTGTGCCAACATTATGGAAGAAGGTTGCAAGAATGGGTTTGAGAAAATGGAATTCACGTTTGAGCTAACGTTTGCCTCAAACGTCAACTCAAACGTGAGTAGCAGTTGAAGAACACCCTGGGAAAAACCAACGTTTGCGCCAACGTTTGCCTCAAACGTGAGGTCAAACGTTGGCTCCAAAAGAGAAGAGAATTGAAGCTCCTGGGAAGGCAACGTTTGCGCCAACGTTTGCCTCAAACGTGAGGTCAAACGTTGGCGCCAAAGAGAAGAGAAATGGCATCCCTGGAGGCAGCAACGTTTGAGCCAACGTTTGCCTCAAACGTGAGGTCAAACGTTGGCTCCAAAAAGAAGAAAGTTGGCATCCCTGGAGGCAGCAACGTTTGAGCCAACGTTTGACTCAAACGTGAGGTCAAACGTTGGCACCAAACAGCATAAAGGGGCATACTTCAAACAAGAATAACTTGAGTTGTAGATGTCCAATTGAGGTGATTCCAAGTGGGTTAGAAAGCTGACATTCAGAGCTTTCCAACCATATATAATAGTCTCTATTGGGCACAAAATTGGCAACACAACAAGAGGACAAAGTAGACCCCAAGAAGCATACAAGACGGGAGGTCCACGTTTGAGCTCACGTTTGACCTCAAACGTTGAGCCAAACGTGGATGACAGCATCATTGGCCTAGCTGCATAATCTTACTCAAGTAACGTTTGAGTCAACGTTTGCCTCAAACGTTGGCTCAAACGTGAATGGTTCATGGCCTGGTTCACTAATGGATTTCCTCCCAACACCAAGAGCAATCAACAGAGGCCACTATCAACCCAATTCCTTCAAGGTTAAAGGCCCAATTCAAGGCTTTATGATCATTTGAAGAAAGTGTATAAATAGCTTAGGATTTGAAGTTTTTGGAGAGCTTTTCCTTTTTAGTTTTGCATAAGAGCTTTCTTTTCAGTTTTGCTCAGAGCTCACCTTTATTTTTCTCAGCATTGTTGTTTAATTCAAGAGAATTTGGGAGGAGAATTGATCTCTCTTCTTCCTTAGCTTGTTCTTGCCCAACACTCTTTACTTTTCTTGTCTTGGATTTTGGGTGAAGAATTGAAGAAATTCTGTTTCAATCTCACCTTGGGATCTTGTTTGATTTTCTGCTTAATTGAATTTCAGTTTCGGTTCATTGCTTTTCATCTACTTTCTTTGCAATTTACAATTTCTGTTGCAATTGTTCTTGTTGGATCTAGGAAGGCATTGAGATCTAGACTTGGTTTTTCTAGTCTCTTGGGTCCTGAGATCCGAATTTCCCATTTCCCATTCCCTGTTTTGCTCATTTACAATTCTGTTTCTAGATCTGATTAAATCCAAGTGTTCTTCTATTCCTCTGCTTGTTGCAATTTCACATTTCCTTGTTTAATTTCTGCAGATCCAACTCCCGATTCCCTTTACAATTCAAGTCATTTACATTCCTTGCATTTTAAGATTCTGCAATTTACATTTCTTGCGTTCTAAGTTTCTGCCAATTTAATTCCTTGTTCTTTAAGATTCAGCACTTTTATCTTCCGTTCTCTTTAATTTTCTGCAATCTACCTCTCTCCCTTTACTTTTTTATGCAATTTAATTTCTGTTAATCACAAATCACTCAACCAACACTTGATTCGCTTGACTAAATCAATCACTAAACTAAAATTGCTCAATCCTTCAATCCCTGTGGGATCGACCTCACTCACGTGAGTTATTATTACTTGATGCGACCCAGTGCACTTGCCGGTGAGTTTTGTGTCGGATCGTTTTCCGCACATCAAGTTTTTGGCGCCGTTGCCGGGAATTGATTAGATTGACAATGATTACGTGAAGTGGTGATCTAGATCTAGCATTTTTATTTTCCGTTTCTCTAATTTTTGACTAACCCATTAACTGTTTGAAGTTTTGTCTCAACTGACCACACTTAATTTTCAAGAGAATCACTGTGTGTTCCGTTGTTGATTTATATGTCACAGGGAAGAAGAGCAGCCAGAGGGAAGGATGTCATTGAAGAAGGAGCTTCTGAGAAAGAAGAACACCACAATATGAAGCCACAACTCATTACACTAATAGAGAACAATTGTTCCTATGATGGAACTCCACTAGAGAATCCTAAACAGCACATATCCAATTTTTTGAGAACTTGTGATGCTGTCAATCTCGATAATGTAAATCATGACACCATTAAGCTCTTGTTATTTCCCTTCTCACTGAAGGATGAAGCGGCACAATGGTTTGAAACCTTTTCCCAAGGAAGTATAACTAGTTGGGAAGATTTGGTTGCCAAGTTTCTAGCCAAATTCTCCTCGTTCCAACAACACATCAAGATGAAAGAGGGAGTACATCCATTCATACAAGGAAGGGAAGAATCATTGTTCAAAGCATGGGAAAAATACAAGAAGACAAGCAACAAAGCGGATTTCCAAGCGTTCTATGAAGGATTAACCCCAGAAACAAGAAGAGCGGTGGATCACTTCTCAGACGGCCTACTCAACGCAACAGCAACTATCCAAGGAACTGCAGAGTTCAATGACAAGAGAGCCAATAATCAACGCTCATCTGAGACCCCACAGAATGCAACTTCAGAAAAGGAGATAATGAATCTTGAAGGAATGAAGGCAGTCATGAATCAAAGCAAACAGCTACATCAGCAAACTCAGCAACAATTGGAGTCAATAGCTAGACAAATTGATTTTCTCCATTCTACTACAGTGAATGCACAATTTCCACCATGGAAGCCACATTCTTATCTAAGAATGAGGGAATCTCCACATAAGGAACAAAGGGACTTCAACTATAACAACCCCAATTTCCCAAACCTGCAAAAACACCACCATACCAACAACAATCACTACATACCACCACACTACCCACCCTTCCAACCCCCAACACTCCACAACTTACAAATTTCACAAGACTCTCAGAGGATCACCAATCTGGAGATCTTAGTAGAGAGAATGATGACACATCAAGAGATGATAAGCAAACACCAGGAGGCCTCACTCGGGAGAATTGAGAGGCAAATAGAACAATTAGCTAAGAATCTCACAGGAGTGAGTGAGAAGAGGGCTAAAGGAAAAGAATCACTCATCCAGGATGAGCATCACAAAGCAAAGCCTCACTTAGGAGGACAAGGGGACAAGGAGAAGGAAGCTCAAAATCTGAACTGAGCAAGCACAGAAGATGTCAAGCTAGTGACAATAAAAGAGCGCTTGTTGGGAGACAACCCAACCTGAGGTAGTTTTCTTTTCATATCTATTTCAATAAAAAGGTTAATTAGTTTTATCTATATTGCAAGAAGCTAAGTTTGGTGTTGCACACCAAAACAATCTAAGGGAGAATGAAGGATTCTAAGTTTGGTGTTCCACCAAAATCCCATCATAAAACACATTCTCACTCTCTGCATAATGCTAGCTTCAAGCATTTAGACAAACTAATTAACCATTCTGCTGTTTTAAGTTTAATTGCCTTTGAAAAAGAAAAAGAGTTTCACATCTGGTTAGTTTGATGAACAAGAACCATGGGCAAGGTACTAAGTTTGGTGTTCCCACACCAAAGTAAGTTCAAAAAGCCCACAAATAAATCATGCATGCTAACCATTTTTCAAGTGCTTGGGGAACAAGCAACTTTCAATATCATTGCAGAGCATCATACAAGCTTTTGGAAGGATTAAGCATCATCAACCAAAGAGATGAAAGAGGAATGTGAAGATCAGCAATGATGATGATGAGAAGAAGGAAAGCAAGTGAACTCCAAAAGGTTGTATTGTTAAGTGATTATCTTACATCAAACACTGCTATGATTGAGAGTGGTTTAGTTTCCCTGATTATCTGTCTGTTTAGCATGGTTTCTTTTCTGAAATTCAATAAGCAAGATGCTTGATCATTCACAATATTTTTCTCTTCAAAACTTGTTTGCACTCAATGTTCAAAAATTGCATCACATGAAAGTTCTTTGAAAAGAAGAATTGAGGAATTAAACAATTTTGAGGCAAGTAAAAGATTAGGAGAAGTGGTGGTTCTAGTTGTATGAATATGTATTGAGGTTGCATGCTTGTGAAAACTTGCATGGGAGCTCATAGGCAGGACATGAAGTTCAAAGAAGTATTGTGGAGAGTCTCAAAAATCTATTGATCCAAGAAGCAGCAAACAAAACAAAAGAAAGAAAAGAAAATACAAAGACAAAAAGAACACGGCCCAAGGCTCTGAGCATCAATTACTAGGCAGAAAAGAAAGAAGAAACAATGACTCAAAGAGTTGTTAGCCTAGTAAAATGCTTGTGGTTGAGTTGTGTCAAAGAAAGAGGCTTGAGCAAGTAAATCCTTAGGGGTGCTTCAACACCTAATACCTTAAAACCAACTGGTTTAGGAGTATTGATTGAAAGCTTATCTAAAAAGCCGCTTTGAGACATGACACTTAGAGTCAAGGCCAAAGCAAAGAAATTATAAGCTGCTTCAAGGTGACTACATATAAAGAGATCTCTATGATACCATTTGGATGAAAATCCTAAGACCTAAGACTCCCAATATGTGAGGACTAGTAAGCACTGAAGCCCTTGTATGAGCATATAATTTAGAGTTCACCCCACTGTTACTTAATCACTTCACTCACAGGACTTTACAAGTTGTTCTTCAATCCGTCTTAATTGAAAGAACCTTGAGCATAATTCTTTTCTTGCTTGGGGACAAGCAAGCTTTAAGTTTGGTGTTTTGATGACAAGTCATCTTAGCCTAGTTTCACTAGCCTTTTTCTCTTGTTTTCATTTAGTTTTATGCACTTTCTTGCATTATAAATTAGCCATTTGAATTGGAATTGCATGGTTTCCTTAAATCAATCAACCACCTTTTAATTGATACAAAATCATGAGGTTCAAGCCAACTTTAGTTGATAATTAATTGATTTATAAACCTTGTGAATTTTGTGATACTTTGATTGGTTGTTTTGATTACTTGTAGGTGAAGAAAGGAAACAAAAGGTGTGCCAACATTATGGAAGAAGGTTGCAAGAATGGGTTTGAGAAAATGGAATTCACGTTTGAGCTAACGTTTGCCTCAAACGTCAACTCAAACGTGAGTAGCAGTTGAAGAACACCCTGGGAAAAACCAACGTTTGCGCCAACGTTTGCCTCAAACGTGAGGTCAAACGTTGGCTCCAAAAGAGAAGAGAATTGAAGCTCCTGGGAAGGCAACGTTTGCGCCAACGTTTGCCTCAAACGTGAGGTCAAACGTTGGCGCCAAAGAGAAGAGAAATGGCATCCCTGGAGGCAGCAACGTTTGAGCCAACGTTTGCCTCAAACGTGAGGTCAAACGTTGGCTCCAAAAAGAAGAAAGTTGGCATCCCTGGAGGCAGCAACGTTTGAGCCAACGTTTGACTCAAACGTGAGGTCAAACGTTGGCACCAAACAGCATAAAGGGGCATACTTCAAACAAGAATAACTTGAGTTGTAGATGTCCAATTGAGGTGATTCCAAGTGGGTTAGAAAGCTGACATTCAGAGCTTTCCAACCATATATAATAGTCTCTATTGGGCACAAAATTGGCAACACAACAAGAGGACAAAGTAGACCCCAAGAAGCATACAAGAAGGGAGGTCCACGTTTGAGCTCACGTTTGACCTCAAACGTTGAGCCAAACGTGGATGACAGCATCGTTGGCCTAGCTGCATAATCTTACTCAAGTAACGTTTGAGTCAACGTTTGCCTCAAACGTTGGCTCAAACGTGAATGGTTCATGGCCTGGTTCACTAATGGATTTTCTCCCAACACCAAGAGCAATCAACAGAGGCCACTATCAACCCAATTCCATCAAGGTTAAAGGCCCAATTCAAGGCTTTATGATCATTTGAAGAAAGTGTATAAATAGCTTAGGATTTGAAGTTTTTGGAGAGCTTTTCCTTTTTAGTTTTGCATAAGAGCTTTCTTTTCAGTTTTGCTCAGAGCTCACCTTTATTTTTCTCAGCATTGTTGTTTAATTCAAGAGAATTTGGGAGGAGAATTGATCTCTCTTCTTCCTTGTTCTTGCCCAGCACTCTTTACTTTTCTTGTCTTGGATTTTGGGTGAAGAATTGAAGAAATTCTGTTTCAATCTCACCTTGGGATCTTGTTTGATTTTCTGCTTAATTGAATTTCAGTTTCGGTTCATTGCTTTTCATCTACTTTCTTTGCAATTTACAAATTCCGTTGCAATTGTTCTTGTTGGATCTAGGAAGGCATTGAGATCTAGACTTGGTTTTTCTAGTCTCTTGGGTCCTGAGATCCGAATTTCCCATTTCCCATTCCCTGTTTTGCTCATTTACAATTCTGTTTCTAGATCTGATTAAATCCAAGTGTTCTTCTATTCCTCTGCTTGTTGCAATTTCACATTTCCTTGTTTAATTTCTGCAGATCCAACTCCCCATTCCCTTTACAATTCAAGTCATTTACATTCCTTGCACTTTAAGATTCTGCAATTTACATTTCTTGCGTTCTAAGTTTCTGCCAATTTAATTCCTTGTTCTTTAAGATTCAGCACTTTTATCTTCCGTTCTCTTTAATTTTCTGCAATCTACCTCTCTCCCTTTACTTTTTTATGCAATTTAATTTCTGTTAATCACAAATCACTCAACCAACACTTGATTTGCTTGACTAAATCAACCACTAAACTAAAATTGCTCAATCCTTCAATCCCTGTGGGATCGACCTCACTCACGTGAGTTATTATTACTTGATGCGACCCGGTGCACTTGCCGGTGAGTTTTGTGTCGGATCGTTTTCCGCACATCACTTAAGAACCCTAGACATCTCTAATTGGGGACTTTAGCAAAGCTGAGTCACAATCTGAAAAGGTTCACCCAGTTATGTGTCTGTGGCATGTATGTATCCGGTGGTAATACTGGAAAACATAGTGCTTAGGGCCACGGCCAAGACTCATAAAGTAGCTGTGTTCAAGAATCAACATACTGAACTAGGAGAATCAATAACACTATCTGAATTCTGAGTTCCTATAGACGCCAATCATTCTGAATTTCAAAGGATAAAGTGAGATGCCAAAATTGTTCAGAAGCAAAAAGCTAATAGCCCCGCTCATCTAGTTAAGACTGATCTTCTTAGATATTTTTGGAATTTATTGTATATTCTCTTCTTTTTATCCTACTTTGTTTTTAGTTGCTTGGGGACAAGCAACAATTTAAGTTTGGTGTTGTGATCAGCGGATAATTTATACGCTTTTTGGCATTATTTCTAGGTAGTTTTTAATATGTTTTAGTCACTTTTTATTATATTTTTATTAGTTTTAAAATAAAAATTACATTTCTGGACTTTACTATGAGTTTGTGTGTTTTTCTGTGATTTCAGGTAATTTCTGGCTGAAATTGAGGGAGCTGAGCAAAAATCTGATTCAAGCTGAAAAAGGACTGCAGATGCTGTTGGATTCTGACCTCCCTGCACTCAAAGTGGATTTTCTGGAGCTACAAAAGTACAAATGGCGTGCTCCCAATTGCGTTTGAAAGTAGACATCCAGGGCTTTTCAGAAATATATAATAGTCTATACTTTTCTCAAGGATAAATGACGTAAACTGGCGTTCAACACCAGTTCCATGTTGCATTCTGGCGTTAAACGCTAGAAACAAGTTACAAGTTGGAGTTAAACGCCAGAAACAGGTTACAACCGGGCATTTAACTCTGGAAACAGCCTAGGCACGTGTAAAGCTCAAGTCTCAGCCCCAGCACACACCAAGTGGGCCCCAGAAGTAGATTTCTGCACTATCTATCTTAGTTTACTCATTTTCTGTAAACCTAGGTTACTAGTTTAGTATTTAAACAACTTTTAGAGATTTATTTTGTAACTGATGACATTTTAGATCTGAACTTTGTACTCTTTGACGGCATGAGTCTCTGAACTCCATTGTTAGGGGTGAGGAGCTCTGCTGTGTTTCGATGAATTAATGCAACTATTTCTGTTTTCTATTCAAACACGCTTGTTTCTATCTAAGATGTTTATTCGCACTTCAATATGATGGATGTGATGATCCGTGACACTCATCATCATCCTCAACCTATGAATGCGTGCCTGACAACCACCTCCGTTCTACCTTCGATTGAATGAATATCTCTTGGATTCCTTAATCAGAATCTTCGTGGTATAAGCTAGAATCCATTGGCAGCATTCTTGAGAATCCGAAAAGTCTAAACCTTATCTGTGGTATTCCGAGTAGGATTCAGGGATTGAATGATTGTGACGAGCTTCAAACTCACAATGGTTGGGCATAGTGACAAACGCAAAAGGATCAATGGATCCTATTCCAGCATGAGTGGGAACCGACAGATGATTAGCAGTGCGATGACAGCGCACCTGGACCTTTTTCACTGAGAGGACAGATGGTAGCCATTGACAACGGTGATCCACCAACACACAGCTTGCCATAGGAGGAACCTTGCGTGCGTGAAGAAGAAGACAGGGAGAAAGCAGAGATTCAGAAGACAAAGCATCTCCAAAACTCCAACATATTCTCCATTATTGCAGAACAAGTATTTAATTCATGCTCTTTTATTCTTCACAATTCATATTGATAATTATAATTGATTTCCTGACTAAGATTTACAAGATAACCATAGATTTCTTCGAACCAACAATCTCCGTGGGATCGACCCTTACTCACGTATGTTATTACTTGGACGACCCAGTGCACTTGCTGGTTAGTGGTACGAGTTGTGAAAAGTGTGATTCACAATTCGTGCACCAGACCTATTAAGGCATTGTAAGCTGAGCTCACGTTGACTACTATGTAATCTATGTTGAGTGTCCTTGACCGGGTTCCTTTTCCAAAAGTTGTGTGCAGCGATATATATCCAAGTGGTTGGATTGGAGTGTCTCCCAGCCCGAACAAGCTATTCAGATATGCTCTAAGATCTTTTTCTTGCAGACCGAGTTGTCGAAAGCAGATTTGTACAAGATATCTGCGGAGCTTCCTTGGTCTACTAGTGTCCTATGAAGATTAGCGTTGGCCAATATGATGGTAATGACCGTGGGATCATCATGTCCCGGGATGACACCTGTCGCATCTTCTTGAGTAAAGGTAATTGTGGGGAGGTCGGTTGACCTCTCTCCTTCCCCGACGTGATATACTTCTTTAAAGTGTCTTTTGCGAGATGATTTAGAGATCCCTCCTCCTGTGAATCCTCAATTTATCATATGAACATGTCTCTCAGGAGTGTGGGGAGGTCTTTCAGCCCGTCTGACCTCTTCATTTCGTCTTCTCTTTCTCGATTCGTCGGTTCTATTGGCCAAGAACCTGTTTAGTCTTCCTTCCCGGGCTAACTTCTCTATGACGTTATTTAAGTCATAGCATTCGTTGGTGGAGTGTCCATAGATTCGGTGATATTCGCAGTACTCTGTCCAATTTTCCCCTTATTTTTTTGCTTTTGATTGGGCGAGGTGGCGAGATTTTCTCAGTGTTGCATACTTCTCGGTAAATATCCACAAGAGACACCCAAAGAAGGGTGTAATTGTGGTATTTTTTAAGCTTCTCACTGGATTGATATTCTTTTTTCTTGGATTCTTTATCCTTGTCCTGAGGTGGGTAGGAGAATCCAGATTTTGAGGCTTCTCCTAATCGAGAGTTCTCCTCCATGTTAATGTACTTTTCTGCCCTTTCTTGTACCTCGTTCAGAGATGTTGGATGTTTTTTTGATATGGAGTGACTACAAGGTCCTTTTCGCAGGCCATTGATGAGACCCATGATGGCTGCTTCCGTTGGCAGACTTTGTATGTCCAGACATGCTTTATTGAATCCTTCCATGTAGTTGCGAAGACTTTCCCGATCTCCCTGCTTGATCCCTAACAGGCTCGGGGTATGTTTGGCTTTGTCCTTCTGGATGGAGAATTGGGCAAGGAATTTTTTAGCTAAGTCGTCAAAACTTGTGATGGATCTAGAAGGCAAATTGTCGAACCACTTTATTGCTGTCTTTGTCAGAGTTGTTGGGAAGGCTTTGCATCGAACGGCGTCCAAGGCGTCAATGAGACACATTCTGCTTCTGAAATTGCTGAGATGATGGCTTGGATCCAAGGTGCCGTCGTATGAAGTCATGTTGGGAACTTTAAAATCCTTTGGTACTTTAGCTTTCATAATCTCTTTGGTGAAGGGATCTTGGTCTTTGTGGGAGTTATCTTCATGGTTGGAATGAGCAGTTCTGGTCTTGAGGTCGGCTTCCAGTTTTGTGAGCTTGTCCTCTAGTTCTCGGCGACGCCTAGCTTTTCTTCGGAGGTCTCTTTCGGCCTCTTGCTGATATTCAGCCTCCTGTTCGAGCTGCTTGAGACGATCATGTTGTTCTCGGATGGCTTCCAAGATTTCTGTGTTAGAGGGTTGTTTATCCCCCTTGTTTTGAGGCACATCCTTTGATGTGGCATCCGTATTTTTAAGCGGGGTTCTTTCGTCCAAACCGGAGTTGTGATCGTTGTCAAGGTTGTCCGCCATGAAGATGGAATGACTTCCAGGTTCCCCGACAATGGCGCCAATGTTCCGAGGGTTACCTGAAACAGTAGGTCGATCTCGGTCGAGATCTTTGATGGTGGTCGGAACCGCCGAGTCCGACTTATTGGGCTTGTGGTGCCACTGATCCTTCGTCACCGGAGGGTGGTGGTACCTGCAAGAGACTCCGATGCTTAAGTTAGCATAGGTTTTAAGCAGGTTTTTAGTAGAATCAGAATATGAGTTATACCTGGGTGCTCCAGTGTATTTATAGTAGTGTGAGCTGATCTTTTTAGATAAGATAAGTTAGTTATCTTATCTTATCTTTAAGTGAGGTCATCTTATCTTTAAGGGGAACCGCCTCTATCTTTCTAGGCTATAGCTGCCTTTAGATTTGGGTTGTGTTCCTTCATTTGGGCCCACTTGGGCTTCTTATGTCAATTTGGCCGAACTCTTTTTAAGAAGAGGTCGGGTGTCCTGACCAAAAGAAGTCGGTCACTTTATCTTTAATCAGTCCGAGTCGGATAGCTCGACCCAGGGTATGAACAATTAACTAATAGGGTTAAGTACGATTTTGGTCCCTAAAGTAGGGACTAAAAATTTTTTTCGTCCTTGACCTTTTTTTTGCTACAAAATGGTCCCAAAGGTTTAACTTAGTTTTAAAATTGTCCTTAGGATGAAAATACCCTTCCCTCTTCTTCCCTAAAATCAACTAACGCAGAACCAGAAGCTGAAGCTGAACCAGATGTTGGAGCAGAAGCAGAAGCAACACCAATAAAACAAACAACCAGAAGAAGAAGAAGAACAACAACAACAACAACAATTGGATAATGGAATCAGCAGAAGGACAACAACAAAAGCAAGAACCCAGAAGATAAAGAAATCAGAAGAACAACAACATAAAAAACCCAGAAGAAGAGAAGAAGAAGAACCCGAAAACATCATCATCAGAAGAAATACCAGAAAATCATCATCATCATCATCATCATCAAGAACCAAGAAAAACAAGAACCAGAAAAGCAAGAACCCAGATGCAGAACTCAGAACTAAGAAAACAAAAAAACATCATCATCGTCGTCAAAACTCAGAATAACAAAACTCAGAACTAAATTCTTCCTCTTTCATTAACAAAACTCAGATGCAATTACTATAATCAGAAGCAGTATCACCAATAATAAAACAACAACAATTGTGAAGGGTGAATCAACAATGGTGAATCAACAATAGCAACAACAAATGCAAAAATAGAAGCAGAAGTAGAAGCAGAAGGCAAAAAGTAGAAGCAGAAAAGCAGAAGCAACAACAGGGCTCGATGGCGACGGGACCTCACTCCAGCGGCGGCAATGATTCACGATGAGGATGACGACAGGGCGTGGTTGGACGTGGTCTTCATCAGTGCCTCTGTGCTTCTCTTCTCTTCCTCTCTGCTTCTCTTTCTCTCTTCCTCTACTCGCAGTGATGCAAATATAAGCCAGCGGTGACGCCAGCGAACTGCAATTGTACTGGTGCGACGACGGAGAGGAGCTGTAGCAGTGGTGGATGGTGGTTTCGGTGGTTTCGCTGGCATGACCTCCCCCCTTCCCCTTCCCCTTTCTTCTTCCCTGCCTCCACCCTCTGCGTGATTCCCCCCTTCCCCTTCCCCTTTGTTTTCTTTTTTTTTCTTTTTTTTAAAAGTTGTTTATTTAGGGGTAATTTGGTAATAAAAATTAAATTTTTGATAAAAGGGACGATTTTAAAACTAAGTTAAACCTTTGGGACCATTTTGTAGCAAAAAAAAGGCTGGGGACAAAAAAAATTTTCAGCCCCTACCTTAGGGATCAAACTCGTACTTAACCCTAACTAATATTTGGCTAACATCTTGTTTTGAGGATTACTTGAAATTGGGCTGTATTTGAGTTTAGACGTAAGGTTCAGATTCCTTCTGAGGCAGCATCTGACTTGTTTTGGAGCCAAGGTGTCGCCATCTGAATTCCTCGTGAGAAGGTAGGAGATGGTACCTGCAAAGGCTCTGATGCTTAAGTTAGCATGGTTTTGAAACAGATTTTTTGTAGATTGGGTTCTAAAATATACTTGAGTGTCTTAGTGTATTTATAATAGGAGTAATAACCACCTTAAGATTAGTTCCACCTTTGATGGTGGATGGCCGTTCCCATTTTTTAGGAAAGTTGTTGAGATCTCCCTTTTAGATCAATGGGAGATATCTTAGGAGTTAGTTGCTGATTCAGTTAAATAGGACTACTGTCGCTGTGCTCGACCTTTATGAGGTTAGGCAAAAATAGAAGAAGTCATCCTTTAGGTAGGCTTTTCTTCTTTTGGGCCTGGCTAATTTAGAGAGGGCATCTGCTCGTGCTTCTTCTAGGTACTTCTTCATGTTGGGATCTTTGACTTGATAAGTGTCGTTAACCTGGGAAGTTATCACTTGAGAGTCACTAAACACTATCAATCTTTCTGCCCCAACCTCTTTAGCCAGCTTTAAGCTAACAAGCAAGGCTTCATATTCTGCTTGATTATTAGAAGCAAGAAACTTGAACCTCAATGATAGTTCTATCCGAGTTCCTTCTTCATTTTTCAGGATAACTCCTGCTCCACTTCCAGATTTGTTGGACGATCCATCTACATACATGTTTCAGATTGACAGAGTTTCTCAGGCTTTACTGTATTCTGCCACAAAGTCAGCCAAATATTGGGATTTGATGCCTATATGAGTTTCATATCTTAACTCAAACTCGGATAGCTTTATAGCTTATTGTAGCATCCTTCATGCAATGTTCGTCTTCTGTAGAATATGCTTCATGCGTTAATTAGTTTGGACCTTAATAGTGTGGGCTTGAAAGGAAGGTCGAAGCCTTCTGGAAGTGATGATAAGGGCATATGCGAAATTTTTTATCTATTGATAGTTTAGTTATGCCCCTTGTAAGGCTTTGCTTACAAAGTAGATGGGTAGTTATCTGTGTTCATCTTCTCGGACTAGGGCTGAGGTGATAGCACGACTTGCTACTGCTAGGTAGAGGACGTGCTTCTCTCCTGGGACAGGTCGGGTGAGGATTGGAGGTTGGCTTAGGAATGTTTTGAAAGGTTTGTTCACATTCCTGAGTCCATTCAAATTGGCTCCCTTTTTTAATGATTGAGAACAAGGATAGAGATTTTAGGGCTGATCCTGCTAGGAATTAAACCTAGACAACACAACTAACCTCCCATTTAATTGTTAGACTTCGTTGAGGCAAGTCGGGCTTTTCATATCCAATATTGATGTGCACTTATTTGGGTTAGCCTCAATGCCTCTTTGAGTGAGCATGAAGCCTAATAACTTTCCAGCCTCCACTGCAAAGGTGCATTTTGAAAGATTTAACCTCATTCCATGCTTCCTTATGTAGAGAACACCTCAGATAGGTCAGTCAAAAGAGCAACGTCATCTCGGGTCTTGACGAGTATATCGTCTATATATTCCTCCATTAATTTTCCAAGGTGAGGTGAAAATACCTTATTCATCAGTTGTTGGCATGTGGCTCCAACATTCTTCAATCCAAAAGGCATTACTACATACCAATAGTTAGTCTTTAGAGTGATGAAAGAAGTCTTTTTCTGGTCTGGCTTATACATCAAGATTTGATTATATCCCGAGTATGCATCCATAAAGGACAGATACCTATAACCTAAAGCCGAGTTAACCAGGGCATCTGACAATCGGATTCCTTGCCAGTAAAGAATTTTATAAAAATATATATTCCCGTTGTAAGTATAGTTTCTGAACCAGCAAGAAATCCTTTCGTACAAAAACTTTGGTTGTCACAAGTAACAAAATCCAATAAAATTTATAACCGAAGTATTAAAACCTCGGGTCGTCTCTCAAGGAATTGCAGGGAAGTATGATTTATTATTGGTTATGGAAAACGGTATGTTTTTGGGTTTTTGAAAGGTTTGAACAAGTAATTTAAATGACAAGAAAAATAAATTAATAATAATAAAAGCTCTTGGCAAGGTATGAGAACTGGACGTCCTATCCTAGTTATCCTTATCAATTGTGATGAGAATTGGATTTTGCTCCCACCTTGTTAACCTCTAACTATGAAGGTAAGTTAAGTGGATGAATCAATTTGACTCCTCTGGTCCTAGTCAATTCCTATGGAAAGACTAGTTTTAGAGGGATCCAAATCAATCAGCAAAGATAACAATTATCAATCACAAGGAGTTTGATAACTCAAGTGTCTCCAATTAATCAATTCATCAATTAAAGCCAAGAATATAAAAAGCTAAGTAAAAATCATAGATCTGAAATTCCTCAAATTACATTAATAAAAGAAATCAAATCTAACATGGAAATTCATAAATTAAATTGGGAAAATAAATAAAAGGAACATTGAACCTGTAATTGAGAAGAAGAAATCATAATCCTAAGAGAAATCATAAATCCTAAAACCTAAGAGAGAGGAGAGAACCTCTCTCTAAAAACTACATCTATCCTAAAATTATGAATTATTAGAGTTGTATGAATTGTTTCATGCATTCCCCCACTTTATAGCCTCTAATCTGTGTTTTCTGGACCGAGAACTGGGCCAGAAATAGCCCAGAATTTGCTGGTTGCGAATTCAAACACGCTGATTTTTGTCACTGTGACGCATTCACGTGAAGCACGCATTCGCATCACCTAGATATAAGGCCACTATAGCAAATTATATATCATTTCGAAGCCCAGGATGTTAGCTTTCCAACACAACTAGAACTGCATCATTTGGACCTCTGTAGCTCAAGTTATGGTCGATTTAGTACCAGAAGGTCAGGCTAGACAACTTAGCAATTTCTTCAACTTCTTGTATTGCTTCCACTTTTGCATGCTTCCTTTCTATCCTCTAAGCCATTCCTGCCCTGTAATCTCTGAAATCACTTAACACACATATCATGGCATCGAATGGTAATAAGAGAGGATTAAAGTTGGTAAATATAAGGCCAAAGAAGCATGTTTTCAATCATTGCACCAAATCAGGAAGGAAAACATAAAACATGCAAATTGTATGAATAAGTGTGAGTTTAGTGGATAAAATTCACTCAATTAAGCACAAGATAAATCGTAAAAATATGGTTTATCAACCTCCCCACACTTAAACATTAGCATGTCTTCATGCTAAGCTCAAGAGAAGCTATAAAGGGGTGAAGAGGAATGATAAAATGTATGAAATGCAATCTATCTATGTGAATGCAACTACATGCAAAATGTTTCCACCTACTTGGTTAAAATTAAATAAGCTCTTCAAGACAAACATAAATCAGATTCCACTAATTCAAATCATACAGTAGAAGACAAGTAAACATGTAAGAAGATAGCATTGAACCCTCACTGGTAGTGTATATCACTCTAATCTCTCAAGTGTCTAGGGTTAATCACTTTACTATTCTCTAATCATGCTTTCTAAACTTTGTTCTTCATCTAACCAATCAACAAAAATTAAGTGTACCAATGCAAACATCGTGAGGTATTTTCAAGGTTGTAATGGGGCTAAGGTAAAGGTGAGGATATATATATATGGCTAAGTGAGCTATGAATTGAATCTTTGACTAGTCTAAGTTCTCACCTAACATACATACACTCTCTATGTAATTCAAAAATCATGCCTAGCTACCCATAATTCCCACTTTTGCATCACATACTCATGTACCAAATTTTTCTTTAATTTTATCCCATATGCATTGATCTTTTATTAAACTTAACATTGGGGTAATTTTGTCCCCTTATTTATTTACTTATTTATTGAATATTTTTGGATTTTTTTCTTTTTTTTCTCTTTTTTTTTATGAAGACATAAAAGCAAAAATAACATATCAATGCACATGGATTTTTAATTTTTCTATTTTACATGAGTAGGCACCAAAATTCCCAATATTTTATTAAAGTAAGAACATAACACATTCTCTTATTAACCCATGTTCCCACAATTTTCTCACATTTAATTGATACACAATCTTTAACTTAAGCTAACCAAAGATTCAATTGGGATATTTAATTATTTTTCTGTTTAAGGTTAGTGATGTGGTAAAATATAGAACAAATGGGGATTAAAAGGCTCAAGGTGGCTGACAAAGGTAAATGGAAGGGTAGGCTATTTGGGATAAGTGAGCTAAACAAGTAATGGCCTCAATCATATGCAAGCATGTAAATACACTAAATAGTGGACATATAGAATGGAACAAAGTAAAGTCTACAATCATAGAGAAGAAAATACACAAGAATAAAAATTTATGGTTAAATAATGTAACCATATAAATAAGCTCAAAATCTCACAGGTTGTGTGTTCTTAGCTTTAAACCATGTTCCAATTTACAATCTTCAAATAAGTTTAACACAAAAGTTTTTTTTTAATTTAAATTAGTGAAATACTATAAAATAGGGTCTTAAAAGGAAACACATTACTTCAACCAAGCAGTTGTAAAATATGCACAAAAATCAAGAAACATGCAATCAAATATGCAGATGCAACAATGAACTAATAAAGAAAATAAGACATTGGTGTTGAGAAGAAAATAACTAACCCATGGAAGTCGGTATTGACCTCCCCACACTTAAAGATTGCACCATCCTCGGTGCATGCTAAGATGTGTAAGTGGATAGGTGGCTCCAACTAACGCTTTTCTCCAAGGATTGTGCAGATGGACTTGTTTGTCTCCCCATTTAGAAGATTTTCCTTTCCCTTCTTTTGGTGGCCATCCTGAAAGAAGAGGAAAAGAAGAAACGTAACCCAAAAATAAAGATAAGAAAATAAACAAAGTATGGGTGGGTTAATGCCGAATAATAAGAGTCTCAATTACATGGTAGCTACAACATGCAAGTGAGAAAATAGTGGAAGCAAATGGCATATCAATAGTGCAAAAGTTGCAACAAAGGGGAGGATTATGGGTAATGAAAGATAGTGTAAGTTCATGTCAATGCAAGATAATATAAGTATCATGAAGGAGTAGTATTTACTTATGAAGAATAATACCCAGTCAGAGTAAAACAAGTCATGAAGCACCAGAAGAATTCAAGAAAGATGCAACAGTTGAAGAAGAAAATTTAACACCAATGAAAAAATAATAAATTTAGAAAAGAAAATAAAAATATGCACAAAATTAAAATGCAATGAATGAAAGTATTCAAATACAATAGGAAAAATAGAATAAAAGAGAATAATGATGAGAAGGTAAATAAACAAAGAAAAAGAAAGTAAGAAAGGAGGAAGAAAGAATAAGAAAAATAGAAGAAAGAAGGAAGAATGATAATAGAAAGATAAGTAGGATTGGAGAAGAAAAGATAGGAATTCTGGCGCTGATCTGGGTAAACTGTGCGTTGCATGCGACGCGGACGCGTGGGGCACGCGTTCGCGTGGGTTGAGCTATTTTCAAGTGACGCGGATGCGTCAGGGACACGTTCGCGTGGAATGATTTGTGCCATTGGTATGAGTGCAGCCTCGCGTACGCACAACTCTCTGTTTCATACTCTCATTGCCAAAATTTAGGGTGACGCGTTCGCGTGGTTGACGTGATCACGTGAGTGGCCATATTTTTTTAAAAAAACAACGTGGACGCGTGGGGCACGCGTTCGCGTGATAGGGCTTGTGCTTCTAGCACGATTCCAGCCCAGCTCCAGCATAACTTATTGCCAAACACATTTTTACATCGATTTTGCAGGGCACGCGTTCGCGTGGGTGACGCGGACGCGTGGGAGGCATATTTTCAAAATGACGCGGCCGCGTCAGCGACGCGGTCGCGTGGGCATGTTTGTGCCTAAGGCATGCCTCCAGCCATGCTTTCGTGTGACTTTCTGTTCAATTTTATTTTCTTCCCAACGCACTTGTGACACAGACGCGTCAGCGACGCTTACGCGTCACGTGCGTGTTTTTTTTTAATGCAATATGCAGATGCAAATGCAGAATGCATATGACTATGCAGAAATTATGAATGAACACGAGTGAAAATAAAATAAAATAAAACTAAGAACAAAAAGGAAAGAATATACCATGGTGGGTTGTCTCCCACCTAGCACTTTTAGTTAAAGTCCTTAAGTTGGACATTTGGGGAGTCCTTTGTTATGGTGGCTTGTGCTTGAACTCATCCATAAATCTCCACCAATGTTTGTGATTCCAATGGCCTCCGGGTCCCAAACTAGTTGCATAAAGCCTTCAAGCAAGTTAAAGCAAGTGACAAGGCCCCATGAGTGTTGATTGCTGGAATGACTTCCGGGGTCCCAAACCTTGCTTTTGCACCCGTCTTCTTGTTGACCATCTTTGTTCCAACTGGGTGGTAAGCAATTCGAATTCTCACTCAGGCATCCAAACAGCTTCCTAGACCCATTCAATCAAACTCTACACCAATCCTTGCACTTCAACTTGGAGTATGCAACCGTATTGAACCTTGTAGGGCAACCCCTACTACTAACTATTTCCCTCTTACTCTTAATGCCACAAAGAGCTCTAAGTTGACCATCTGTCTCAAGTAAACCATATTCAAGTAGGATGAGAAAGCTAAGGGATATGAATTTTACCCACTTGAATGTTGTGAAGGATGATGGTGACTTAGGCGGAGAGGTCTCCAACAACTTTGGCAAGGTGATTTCAAGCTCCACTCCCTTGTGCTCTTCCTTGACAACTTTCACCTCTTTGCAAGCTTCTTCAATTTTAACCTCTTCCTCTTGGTAGCTTTCTTCCAATTCAATCTCTTCTTCATGGCTTACCAAGGGTATGGGAGGTTGTGCTTCTTCTTCTTCAATCTCCATGTCAAGTCCAATGGGAGCGGATTCAAATGTAGATAAGAATTCATCAATGATTGAATCCATCTCTTGATCATCCCCTTCAAAGTCTTCAACCATGATATGCCTTGGAGGTTGTACACCCTCCTTAATATCAAATTCAAACTCCTTAGAAGGGGGCTCTGTAACTTGACTTTCCCATGGAAGTTCAGCATCTCCCAAGTCTTCAACCAATTCTTCTTCTTCGATAATTTCGGCTTCTTCCACTTGTTCCAGTACAAAGTCATGCTCCGCACTGTCCACTGGAGTTTCTAGTATCTCTTTCATGCTACGTTCTTCATTAGATTGTCCACATGAAGCCATGGGGGTTCCTTGAGTGTCCGAACGTCGGGAAGGCAATCAATTTATTGCTTGATTCAATTGGTGAAGGGTTGCATGAAATTTATTCACTGTTTCCTTGAGACGCTCCTGTGATTCTCGGGTCGATGGATATGGACATGGTGCATATAGAAGTGGTGGTTCTTGGGAGTAATTGGATTGGAATTAGGGTGGGTAAGGATTAGGGTCATATGGAGGTGAATGGTGACGGGTGGCTTGTGAGTATGGTGGTTCATAGCTATGTTGAGGAGGTGGTTCATAGGCATATGGTGGGGCTTGCTGATAACTATAGGGGGTCCACCATATCTATCATCTTGGTATGCACCTCGGAATGACTCTTGACTATAGTAATTTGGTCGTTGTTGGTTGTCACGAAAGGGTCTACCATAACTATTGTCTTGACATGCATTGTGGAATAGTCGTAGTCTATGATATCTTGGAGGGTGTTGTTGCTTAAAGGGTTGATCAGATCCTCGTGGCTCCTTCCATCTTTGATTGTTTTGACCTTGATGCATGTTCCTGTTATAGCTTCCATTCCTTTCAACAACATTAGAATCAAACTCAAAGCGATGGGGGTGAGAACTCATAGTAACTAATAAAAATTAAAAATAAAAATAAAAACAAATAAATAAGCAAAATAAAATATTTACAATAACCAATAATAAGGCACACGTTTGTAATTCCCCGGCAACGGTGCCATTTTTGATGGTCGGATTCCTTGCCAGTAAAGAATTTTATAAAAATATATATTCGCGTTGTAAGTATAGTTTCTGAACCAGCAAGAAATCCTTTCGTACAAAAACTTTGGTTGTCACAAGTAACAAAATCTAATAAAATTTATAACCGAAGTATTAAAACCTCGGGTCGTCTCTCAAGGAATTGCAGGGAAGTATGATTTATTATTGGTTATGGAAAACGGTATGTTTTTGGGTTTTTGAAAGGTTTGAACAAGTAATTTAAATAACAAGAAAAATAAATTAATAATAATAAAAGCTCTTAGCAAGGTATGAGAACTGGACGTCCTATCCTAGTTATCCTTATCAATTGTGATGAGAATTGGATTTTGCTCCCACCTTGTTAACCTCTAACTATGAAGGTAAGTTAAGTGGATGAATCAATTTGATTCCTCTGGTCCTAGTCAATTCCTATGGAAAGACTAGATTTAGAGGGATCCAAATCAATCAGCAAAGATAACAATTATCAATCACAAGGAATTTGATATCTCAAGTGTCTCCAATTAATCAATTCATCAATGAAAGCCAAGAATATAAAAAGCTAAGTAAAAATCATAGATCTAAAATTCCTCAAATTGCATTAATAAAAGAAATCAAATCTAACATGAAAATTCATAAATTAAATTGGGAAAATAAATAAAAGGAACATTGAACCTGTAATTGAGAAGAAGAAATCATAATCCTAAGAGAAATCATAAATCCTAAAACCTAAGAGAGAGGAGAGAACCTCTCTCTGAAAACTACATCTGATCCTAAAATTATGAATTATGAGAGTTGTATGAATTGTTGCATGCATTCCCCCACTTTATAGCCTCTAATCTATATTTTCTGAGCCGAGAACTGGGCCAAAAATAGCCCAGAATTCGCTGGTTGCGAATTCAAACACGCTGATTTTCGTCACTGCGACACGTCCGCGTGAAGCATGCGTTCGCGTCGCCTATCTGTACGGCCACTATAGCAAATTATATATCATTCTGAAGCCCCGGACGTTAGTTTCCAACGCAACTAGAACCACATCATTTGGACCTCTGTAGCTCAAGTTATGGTTGATTTAGTTCCAGAAGGTCAGGCTGGACAGCTTAGCGATTTCTTCAACTTCTTGTATTCCTTCCACTTTTGCATGCTTCCTTTCCATCCTCTAAGCCATTCCTGCCCTGTAATCTCTGAAATCACTTAACACACATATCATGGCATCAAATGGTAATAAGAGAGGATTAAAATTAGTAAATATAAGGCCAAAGAAGTGTGTTTTCAATCATAGCACCAAATCAGGAAGGAAAACGTAAAACATGCGAATTGTATGAATAAGTGTGAGTTTAGTGGATAAAATCCACTCAATTAAGCACATGATAAACCCTAAAAATGGGATTTATCAGCATCATTACTTGGAAGAGGGTATGGATCCTTGGGGCAAGATTTATTGAGGTCAGTGTAATAAACACACATCCTCTATTTTCCATTCTGGTTTTTTTATAAGGACCACATTAGCTATCCACAAAGGATACTTTACCTCTCTTATAAACTTGGCTTCTAATAAGGCTTGCACCTGTTCTTCCACAGCTTGTGTCTTTTCAGGACCAAGCTTCTGCCTTTTTTGCTGAATAGGTCGAGAACTTGGGTCAACGGCAAGCTTGTGAGACATAAGGTTGGGGTTTATACTAGGCATATCGGAGGCTTTCCAAGCAAAGAGGTCAGAGTTTCTTTGTAAGAGATTAATGAGTTGTGCCTTTAGACCTTCTTCCAAGCTGGGCCCTATACTCGTTGTCTTTTCAACATGATCCCCGATTTGTGCTTTTTCTATCTTTCCTTCAGGTTGGGGATGTAGCTCTTTCCAAACCCGAACACCTCCAAGCTCAATAGTATTGACTTCTTTACCACTTGTACTGCCTCTTAAGTTGAGGCTTTCAATGTAACACTTTCTGGCCAACTTCTGATCTCCCTTTATGGTGGTTATTTCTTTTGTAGTTGGGAACTTCATACATAGGTGGAGTGTAAAAACAACTGTAGCTAGTCGCTTTAAAGTGGTCTGACCTATTAAAGCATTGTAAGTGGATATGACGTCTACCATATTGTAGTTAACGCTTAACATTCTTGATCTCATACCTTTACCAAAGGTAGTGTATAAAGAGATAAATCCAAGAGGTCGGATCAGTGTGTCCCCAACCCAAAAAGGTTGTCTGGATACGCCTTCAAATCCTTTTCTTCTAGTCCGAGCTTGTCAAAAGCGGCTTAAACAGTATGTCGACCAAACTCCCTTGGTCCACCAAAGTTCTATGGAGATTGGAATTAGCAAGGATCATTGTAATAACCACAAGATCGTCGTGGTCCGGTGTCACCCCTTATGCATTTTTTTGGTGAATGAGATTGTTGGTAAGATGAGAACTCTACTATCTTCTCTGACTTGATACACTTCCTTGAGATTCCTTTTGTGCAATGATTTAGTGATTCCCCTCCTGCTAATTGATAAACCACTATTTTATGGTTTATCTTGTGCTCAATTGAGTGGTTTTTATCAAGTCTTTGCACACTTATTCATACAATTTGCATGATTTTACAAATCCTTCCCAATTTTGTTCTATGGTTGAAAACTTGCTTCCTAAGCCTTTAAATTGTGTATTTTAATTCTCCTTTATACCATTCGATGCCGTGATCTGTGTGCTAAGTGTTTTCAGGCTATATAGGGCAGAAATGGCTTAGAGGAAGGAGAGAAAGCTTGCAAAAATGGAAGGAGCACAAGAAATAAAGGAGATAACCAGCAAGGAGCGACGCGCATGCATGGCTCACACGTGCATGTGAATTGGAGATTTTCACAGCAACGCGTGTGCGTACCCGACGCGTACGCGTGATAAGCGAGATTGTACAGCAACGCGTGCGCGTACCTGACGCATACACGTGACACGCAAAGATGACCATCAACGCGTACGCGTGACTGACGCGTACGCGTGACGTGCGTCATGTGCAGAAATCGCAGAAGATGTGGGAGCGATTTTGGGCTGAGTTTGGACCCAGTTTTCGGCCCAGAAACACAGACTAGAGCCAGGGGACAAGCAGAGACTCAAGACACATTCTCATTCGCATAGTTTTTAGTTTAGTTTTGAATCTTAGAGAGAAAATACTACTTCCTCTAGGTTTTCTTCACATTCATAGTTTTAGAATTTTTATGCTTTTGATTTGGATATTGAGAAGAGTCACTACCTCCGTTGAAGTTTCTATCATTCTAGTTTGTTTCCTCATTTCCTTACTTTTTAATCACCCATTTACCCTGTTCAGATTTAGATATGGATATCTTTGATTTTGGAATTTATTAATGCAAAGAACTATTTTTATTTTTAATTAATTTTCTGTTATTATTTTATTTAGTTTATCATGTCTTCTTTTTATTCCCTTTTATGGTTTATGAAAATGGAATTCATGTCAATGGAGTAGACTCCCAACTTGACTTGGGAGTTGGTTAAAGGGAGACTCTTGAATTGGAATACTCAAGTGTCAATCTTAATTGGAAGTTGTTGGCTAACTCTCTAGTCACTAACGCTAATCTTTCCATAGGAGAGGATTAGGACTTGTGAATAAGAGTTAGCTCAATTACTTGACTTTCCTTTATTTGGTAAAGGTTAACTAAGTAAAAACAACAACCTCTCACTATTACACTTGGGAAAATTCAACAAGGATAGAACTTCCAATTAATCTTCTCCCAGTCAAGGCTCTTTATTTTGATTATATAAATTCTCTTGCTAATTTTTGTTGTTTTAATTTACAATCATTTATTTTTCTGTTCTCCAACTTTTAAAATTTCTCGGAAAATTCCTGACTAATAAAATAGCACTCTTTTGTCAACTCGTTGGGAGATGACCTAGGAATTCTACTCCCAGTATTTTTATTCTAAAATTGTGACAACCCTTTCTAAATTGATAAGCAGAATTTTCGTCGGTTAAGAACTGTACTTGCAACGCTGTTCTTATTATAAATTCTTAATCGATAATTTTTCGCACGTCAATTTTTGGCGCCGTAGCCGGGGAGTTGCAATAGTGTGATAAATTATTGGTTGGTGTAAATATTTTTAATTTTACATATTTGCATATTTTATTTTATTTTATTACCATGAGCTGTATGTTTCTTTCATTGAATGACGCGTTCACTGCCTGATCCGAGCTTAGCCGCTAAAGAACTATTTCAGGTATTAGGCGAGCTCGGTGTCAGTTAGCCTGTGAGGGTGGTGAAGTGGTTACTACCAATTCACTAGTCTCATCTAAGGGCGAATATGAAGCGCTATTTGAGGAAGAAACAAGCTCCTCTTCTACTGATTCTGTTGATTTACGTGCAGGTAATATGGCGGAGCCCAGAAGGATTACTCTCCAGGAAGCAAGAGCTCCAGACTTTACACTGCAACCGTATCAAGCGCGTCACCCAAATCTGTCTGCAGATTTTGAACTGAAGACTGCGCTAATCAACTTAATACCCAAGTTTCATGGCTTACCTGCTCAAGAGCCTACCAAGCACATAAGAGATTTTCAAATAGCCTGCTTAACTGCTAGGCATCATGGTGTAGATGAGACTACTATTTGGCTATATGCCTTCCCGTTTTCTCTTGAGAGAAAGGAAAGGGAGTGGTTCTACACTCAACCTAAAGAAGTTGTTACTAATTGGGATCTGCTTAGAAGAGAATTCCTGGACAAATACTTCCCAGCTGAAGTTACAGACAGACTGAGGAAAGAAATTTTCTACATTATTCAAGGCAAATCAGAGACTCTTTATGAGTATTGGGAATGCTTCAGGAATCTCTTAGACTCATGTCCCCACCACAAGATTGACCAGTTGGTGTTGATCAGCTATTTCACACAAGGCATGAAGCCTCAAGACAAGAATACACTAGATGCTGTGAGTAATGGCTATCTGAAGAAGTAAAAGATGGCGACAGAAGCGTGGCAACTGATCACCGATCTAGCTGAGTCTACCCGGAATGTCAGGCACAGGAATAACCATCCCAAGGCTATTGCGAAGGTTTCCTCTAGTAGTGAGACTGCTGCTCTCACACAGACTCTGGGAGAGATGACCAACATAATGAAGCAGCTGCAGCTGAATCAACAACAACCTTAGCCCCTCTTCACAGCAACAGTGTCAACAGTTGATTTCTCAGAGAGTGTGCAGAATATGTGCCTGCTATACTTATTACACTAATGAGTGTCCGCAGCTCCAACAAGAAGACAACACCTTGGCAGCTACTCATAATTTCTATGACCGCCCGAATCAAGGAAACTATCAACAAGGAGGTAATTATAACCAAGGTGGGAACTACAATCAAGGTTGGCAAGATAACTCCAACCAAGGCTGGAGAGACAATTCCAACCAGGGGTGGAGAGATAATTCTAACCAAGGATGGAAGGACAACTACAACTGAGGAGGCAGAGACAACAGAAGAAATCAGAGGTGGAACAACAATAACAGACAGTAGAACCAAAACCAGCCTTACCGAGCACCTCACCAAAGGCAATCCCAAGCGCCTCAGAACAACTAACAGCAGGCTCCTCAAATCACTTACTCCCATTCTTCCTCTAATGATGAGATGCTTCACTCTATTGCGCAAGGCCAACAAGACATTCAGAGTACAATTAACTCTTTCATAAATGGTCTTAGCTCCACCATACAAGCTCTCATCTCCCAGATGGAATCATTAGCTACCCCCAACAATCAACATTCAAGCTCCAGTGCACTTCCTTCTCAACCTTTACCCAACCCAAAGGTGGAATCAATGCCATTACTTTGAAATCCGGAACCACACTACAAGAGAGGAGTCATGAAGAGCCAAGCTCAAAGGAAGACATTCAAGTTGAAGACATTGTTGACGTAGAGGATGTTGAAGAGGAAGATGAAGTACAAGACATGGTTGAAGAAGAAGCAGCTCAACCAGGGAATGGAGCACCAAGGGAAGGTGAAGTTACAAGAGAAGCGATTTCTATTCCCTTCCCACACCTTGCTAGGAAGTTCAGAAAGCAGATGGAGCTCGATCCCAAGATGGTGGAGATCTTCAAAAAGGTTGAGGTAACTATTTCCCTTTTTGATGCCATTCGCCAGGTACCTAAGTATGCTAAGTTTCTAAAAGATTTATGCATGAATAAAGATAAAATATAGGATTTAGAAACTATTCCACTAGGTAGCACTATTTCTGCTTTAATGGGTGATATACTGGAAAAATATAGTGATCTGGGTCCATGCATAGTTACTATTACTATAGAGGGTGTAAAATTTTATGACTTCATGTGTGATTTAGGCGCGTGTGTGAGTATTATGCCATTATCTGTATATGATGCTTTGAGGCTCCCTCCCTTAAAAAGGTTGACAACACCTTTTGTTTTGGCAGATAAAAGCATAATCTCGGTGGTAGGAATTGCTGAGGATGTGCTAGTGAGCATTAAGGGTCTCACATTCCCTATTGACTTCTACATCTTGGAGATGCCCCCTAATGACTCCGGAAGACCATCTTCCATCCTCCTTGGAAGACCATTTCTGAAGACTTCAAGGTTCAAATTGGAAGCCTTCTCAGGAACTTACTCTTTTGAGATAGATGGCCGAGCAGTGAGTTTCAACCTGGATGAAGCTATGAAGCACCCTCCGGAAGATGATTCCGTCTTTCAGTGCGACATCATTGATGAAACTGTAGCTGCAGTTCACCAAGAAGAAGTAGAAGAGATGCACCTAGATCAAGGTGCAAGTGTGGGAAAATCCTCTGAATAAGATGAAGACACCTTGCCACCATCACCAGCTCCAGATAATCAAGTGCCTAGCCATGAGCAGAAAATGGAGTTGAAGCCCCTTCCACCCCACCTCAAGTATACTTACCTTGAGGATAATCAGAAGCTCTCAGTTATTATTGCAAGGGAACTCACTTCCCAACAGGAGGAGCAGCTGCTTAGTGTGCTGAGACGACACAAGAAAGCAATTGGGTGGAGCTTGGCGGATATAGTAGGCATCAGCCCTCAAGTTTGTGAGCACCGGATATTTTTAGAAGAGGGAGCAAGGCCTGTTCGTCAATCTCAAAGGTGGCTGAATCCCACCATCTTAGAAGTTGTCAAGAAGGAAGTGACCAGACTGCTTGAAGCTGACATCATCTATCCAATCTCGGATAGTGAATGGGTCAGCCCAGTACAAGTGGTGCCCAAGAAGTCTGGAGTCATAACAGTGAAGAATGAGCACGGAGAGCTCCTGACAACTAGAGTGCAGAACTCCTAGAGGGTATGCATTGATTACAGGTGCCTCAACCAGGCTACCTGGAAGGATCACTACCCCCTGCCATTCATCGATCAGATGCTTGATCGCTTGTCAGGTAAATCACACTACTGCTTTCTAGATGGTTACACTGGCTATTTTCAAATTTATATAGCTCCTGAAGATCAGGAGAAAACTACTTTTACATGTCTCTTTGGAATGTATGTATACAAGAGGATGCCTTTTGGCTTATGTAATGCACCGGCTACTTTCCAAAGATGCATGATGAGTATTTTCTCAGATCTTATTGAGAACTGTATGGAAGTTTTCATGGATGACTTTAGTGTGTATGGTGATTCATTTACCCTTTGCTTGGATAGTTTAGCTAGAGTATTAGACAGCTGTATTAGTTCAAACCTTGTGTTAAATTTTGAAAAATGTCATTTTATGGTAAAACAAGGTATTAGTTCAAACCTTGTGTTAATACTGGTATTTTAGTTGATCCAGTAAAAGTAGATGTCATTTCTAGTTTACCTTACCCCTCCTCCATGAGGGAAGTCCGTTCGTTCCTTGGTCATGCAGTTTTCTACTGGAGATTTATCAAGGACTTCAGTAAGGTAGCATTGCCTTTATCCAGACTGTTACAGAAGGATGTTGAGTTCGAGCTGAGTGAGGATTGCATGGAAGCGTTTGATAAGCTGAAGATCGCCTTGACTCAAGCTCCAATTGTGAGAGGACCAGACTGGAGCCAGCCTTTTGAGATTATGTGTGACACCTCCAACCATGCAGTAGGAGCGGCAGCGCTCAGCGTGAAGGTAAGGACCCTTTTATAATTGCTTATGCTTCTAAGACCTTAGATGCTGCTCAGTCTAATTATACTACCACAGAAAAAGAGCTTCTGGCTATTGTTTTTGCTTTGGATAAATTCTGAGCCTATTTACTTGGTACTAAAGTGGTAGTATACTCAGACCATACAGCTCTAAAATATTTGTTAGCTAAAAAAGAGTCCAAACCAAGGTTAATACGTTGGATATTATTGCTGTAAGAATTTGATTTAGAAATCAAAGATAGGAGTGGTTCTCAAATTTAGTGGCGGACCACTTGAGTCACCTAGAGCACATTAAGAATGACTCCACTCCTATCAATGATGCTTTTCTATTTGATAGCTTGCACGCAATATCCGAGGTAGTCCCTTGGTATGCACCTATAGCTAATTATTCTGTCATACCTTCCCCCCCAATTTTACTAAGCATCAAAAGGACAAGATGAAAAGTGAGTCCAAATATTATATATGGGATGATCCATATTTATGGAGGTATGGTGCTGACCAGATAATTAGAAGGTGTGTGCCTCAATCAGAATTCCAGTCAATTTTGGAGGCCTGCCACTTGATGAGCGGATATTTTATACGCTTTTTGGGGTTAATTTCATGTAGTTTTTAGTATGTTTTAGTTAGTTTTTAGTATATTTTCATTAGTTTCTAAGAAAAATTCATATTTCTAGACTTTACTATGAGTTTGTGTGTTTTTCTATAATTTCAGGTATTTTTTGGCTGAAATTGAGAGAGCTGAGCAAAAATCTGATTCAGGCTGAAAAAAGGACTGCTGATGTTGTTGGATTCTGACCTCCCTGCACTCGGAATGGATTTTTTGGAGCTACAGGAGTCCAATTGGCACGCTCTCAATTGCGTTGAAAAGTAGACATCCAGGGCTTTCCAGAAATATAATAGTCCATACTTTGCTCAAGGATAGACGATATAAACTGGCGTTCAACGCCAGTTCCATGTTGCATTATGGCGTTAAACGCCAGAAACAGGTTACAAGTTGGAGTTAAATGCCAGAAACAGGTTACAACCTGGCATTTAACTCTGGAAACAGCCTAGGCACATGTAAATCTCAAGTCTCAGCCCCAGCTCACACTAAGTGGGCCCCAGAAGTGGATTTCTGCACTATCTATCTTAGTTTACTCATTTTCTGTAAACCTAGGTTACTAGTTTAGTTTTTAAACAACTTTTAGAGATTTATTTTGTACCTCATGACATTTTAGATCTGAACTTTGTACTCTTTGACGGCATGAGTCTCTAAACTCCATTGTTAGGGGTGAGGAGCTTTGCTGTGTCTCGATGAATTAATGCAATTACTTTTGTTTTCCATTCAAACACGCTGGTTTCTATCTAAGATATTTATTCTCACTTCAATACGATGAATGTGATGATCCGTGACACTCATCACCATTCTCAACCTATGAACGCGTGCCTGACAACCACCTCCGTTCTACATTAGATTGAATGAGTATCTCTTAGATTCCTAAATCAGAGTCTTCGTGGTATAAGCTAGAATCCATTGGCAGCATTCTTGAGAATCTGGAAAGTCTAAACCTTGTCTGTGGTATTCCGAGTAGTATTTAGGGATTGGATGACTGTGACGAGCTTCAAACTCACAAGGGTTGGGCGTAGTGACAGACGCAAAAGGATCAATGGATCCTATTCCAGCATGAGTGAGAACCGACAGATGATTAGTTGTGCGGTGACAGCGCACCTGGACCATTTTCACTGAGAGGACGGATGGTAGCCATTGACAACGGTGATCCACCAACACACAGCTTGCCATAGGAGGAACCTTGCGTGCGTAAAGAAGAAGACAGGAGGAAAGCAGAGATTCAGAAGACAAATCATCTCCAAAACTCCAACATATTCTCCATTACTGCATAACAAGTATTTATTTCATGCTCTTTTATTTTTCGCAATTCAAACTGATAATCATAATTAATCTCCTGACTAAGATTTACAAGGTAACCATAGATTGCTTCAAGCCAACAATCTCCGTGGGATTCGACCCTTACTCAGGTAAGGTATTACTTGGACGACCCAGTGCACTTGCTGGTTAGTGGTACGAGTTGTGAAAAGTGTGATTTACAATTCGTGCACCAAGTTTTTGGCGCCGTTGCCGGGGATTGTTCGAGTTTGGACAACTGACGGTGAATCTTGTTGCTTAGATTAGGAAAATTTTGTCTTTTGGGTCAGAGTCTTTTATTTTCTTTTCAAAAATTTTTCAAAAATATTATTTTTTTTTTCCTTATTAATCTTTAATTTTTCTTTGAGTTTAGTTTCATATTTTAAGTTTGGTGTCCATTGCACGTTTTTATTTTTATTTTTTTATTTTTATTATTTTTCATAATTTTCGAACTGCATGCTTGTTATTTTCCTTCAATTTTTCAAAAATACTTCTCTTTTATTTAGTCCATGCATTTGTTGAATGTGTCTATGTTCTTGTGAATAGTTGTTCCTTTGAGTCTTTCTTTCTAAAACATTTTCAAAAAAAAATTATTTATTAAATACCTTATTAAAACACTTTAAATTTATAGCTCAATTGGCTAGAGCGTTGTGCTTATGTTCTTGGTAATTGGCTATCTTCCTTTTTAAAACTTTTTCAAAAATAATTTTTCTTTGAATAAATCTTGTGCCAAACTTTAAGTTTGGTGTTTTCTTGTTGATTTTTCTTTAGTTTTCGAAAATTTTATTTTGGTTTTCTAAAAATTTTAAGTTTGGTGTTCTATCTTCATGTTCCTGTTGTTGTTGTTGTGAGTCTTTAAAATGTTCTTGAGTCTTCCTTGTGTTTTGATCTTAAAATTTTTAAGTTTGGTGTTCCTTGGTGTTTCCCTCCAAAATTTTCGAAAATAAGGAATATTAGATCTAAAAATTTTAAGTTGTATCTTTTGTGTGTTTTTCTCTTTCATTATAAAATTCAAAAATAAAAAAAAATATCTTTTCTCTCTATTTTAAAGTGAATTTTCGAAAATTTCTTTTAAAATTCAGATTTCTATTTCAAAATTTAAAATCTTTTTCAAAAATCATATCCAAAGTTTTTCAAATCTCCTTAATTAAGTAATTATTTTAGTTTTAAATTTTTTTTATTCTTAATTTTCGAAATCTATATTTAATTTCTAGTTATTTTATTTCATTTTTTTCGTTTTCTTTTTATAAAATAAAAAAATAAAAATTTATTTTAATTGCAATTCACATCAATTTCCTTTTCTCCATCATGGACCTAAGTGGAAATGAACAGTCCAAAAAGACTCTGGGGTCATATGCTAACCCCACTACTGCTTCATATGGGAGCAGTATCTGTATACCCTCCATTGGAGTCAGTAGCTTTGAGTTGAATCCTCAGCTCATTATCATGGTGCAGCAAAGTTGCCAGTATTCCGGTCTTCCACAGGAAGAACCTACAGAGTTTCTGGCACAGTTTTTACAAATTGCTGACACAGTACATGATAAGGAAGTAGATCAGGATGTCTACAGATTATTACTGTTTCCATTTGCTGTAAAAGACCAAGCTAAGAGGTGGTTAAATAACCAACCTAAAGCTAGCATAAAGACATGGAAATAGCTGTCAGAAAAATTCCTGAATTAATACTTCCCTCCAAAACGGAGGACACAGCTAAGGCTGGACATCCAAGGCTTTAAACAAGGAGATAATGAATCTCTTTATGATGCCTGGGAGAGATACAGAGAGATGCTTAGAAAATGCCCCTCTGAAATGTTTTCAGAATGGGTGCAGTTAGACATCTTCTATTATGGGCTTACACAGAAAGCTCAAATTTCTCTAGATCACTCAGCTGGTGGATCTATACACATGAGAAAGACAATTGAAGAGGCTCAAGAGCTTATTGATACAGTTGCCAGAAATCAGCATCTGTACATAAGCAGTGAATCTTCCATGAAAGAAGAGGCTAAAACAGTAACTGCTGAACTCAGTCCTGCAGAATAAATTACTGAATTCAATCAGCAATTTGACTTTCTAACAAAATAGCTGGCCGAATTCAAGGAGATACTACAAGACACAAGAATGGCTAATATAAATCTGGAAGTACAGTTGAGGCAGACAGAACAACAGTTATCAAAACAAATAACAGAAGAATGTCAAGTAGTTCAATTAAGAAGTGAAAAAACATTAAATACCTCACTTCAAGGCAGCAGGAAGCCAAGAAATGAGCAAAATATCATCCAAAATCCCTCTAAGGACAGTAAGAGCCCAGAGAGGAATGATTCTGGCGCTCAGATGCCAGAAAAGGATGGAAAGCTGGCGTTAAACACCCAACCCATGCTCAGTTCTGGCGTTCAAACGCCACAAACAAGCAAGGAGTTGGCGTTAAACGCCCAAAGGAAGCTCAGTTCTGGCGTTCAAACGCCAGGAACAGGTAAGGAGTTAGCATCCAACGCCAATCTAGCTTCCACCCCTGGCATTCAAAACGCCAGTGAGGGATCATACACACACAAGTGCTGATAACAACCCCTCTAAAAAGGCTTCCCTAACCACCTCTGTAAGGAATAAACCTGCAGCAACTAAGGTTGAGGAATACAAAGCCAGGATGCCTTATCCTCAAAAACTCCGCCAAGAGGAGCAGGATAAGCAATTTGCTTGCTTTGTAGACTATCTCAGGACTCTTGAGATAAAGATTCCGTTTGCTGAGGCAGTTGAGCAAATACCTTCTTATGCCAAGTTCATGAAAGAGACCTTGAGTCATAAGAAGGATTGGAGAGAAACTGAAAGAGTTCTCCTCACTGAAGAATGCAGTGCAGTCATTCTGAAAAGCTTCCCAGAAAAGCTTAAAGATCCCGGGAGCTTCATGATACCATGCACATTAGAGGGTAATTGCACCAAGACAGCTTTGTGATCTTGGAGAAAGTATCAACCTAATACCTGCATCCACTATCAGAAAGCTTGGTTTGACTGAAGAAGTCAAACCAACCCGGATATGTCTCTAACTTGCTGATGGCTCCATTAAATACCCATCAGGCGTGATTGAAGACATGATTGTCAGGGTTGAGCCATTCGCCTTTCCCATTGACTTTGTAGTGCTGGAAATGGAGGAGCACAAGAGTGCTACTCTCATTCTAGGAAGACCTTTCCTAGCAACTGGACGAACTCTCATTGATGTCCAAAAGGGGGAAGTAACCCTGAGAGTCAATGAGGATAAGTTTAAGTTGAATGCTGTCAAGGCCATGCAGCATCCAGACACACCAAAAGACTACATGAAAGTTGATCTCATTGACTCTTTGGTAGAGGAGGTCACATGGCTGAGAGTCTCGAATTAGAGCTGGAAGACATCTTTAAAGATATTCAGCCTGATTTGGAGGGTTCAGAGGAATTGAAAGAGCCTCTGAGACTTCCTCAGGAAGAGGAGAAACCTTCTAAACCCGAGCTCAAGCCATTACCACCATCCCTGAAATATGCATTTCTGGGAGAAGGTGACACTTTTCTAGTGATCATAAGCTCTGCTTTAAATCCACTGGAAGAGGAAGCACTAATTCAAGTGCTAAGGACACACAAGACAGCTCTTAGGTGGTCCATAAGTGACCTTAAGGGCATAATCCCAGCTAGATGCATGCACAAAATCCTATTGGAGGATGATGCTAAGCCAGTGGTTCAACCACAGAGGCAGCTAAATCCAGCCATGAAGGAAGTGGTGCAGAAAGAGGTCACCAAATTACTGGAGGCTGGGATTATTTATCCTATTTTTGATAGCCCCTGGGTGAGCCCTGTTCAAGTTGTTCCCAAGAAGGGAGGCATGACAGTGGTTCATAATGAAAAAAATGAACTGGTTCCTACAAGAACAGTTACAGGGTGGCGCATGTGTATTGACTACAGAAGGGTCAATACAGCCACCAGAAAGGATCATTTTCCTTTACCATTCATAGACCAGATGCTAGAGAGACTAGCAGGTCATGAATATTACTGCTTTTTGGATGGCTATTCAGGTTACAACCAAATTGCAGTAGATCCTCAGGACCAAGAGAAAACAGCATTCACATGTTCTTCTGGAGTATTTGCTTACAGAAGAATGCCCTTTGGTCTGTGTAATGCACCTGCAACCTTTCAGAGGTGCATGCTCTCTATCTTCTCTGATATGGTAGAGAAGTTTCTGGAAGTTTTTATGGATGAATTTTCAGTATTTGGAGACTCATTCAGCTCCTGGCTTGACCATTTAGCACTTGTTCTGAAAAGATTCCAAGAGACCAACCTAGTTTTAAACTAGGAAAAATGTCACTTTATGGTGACTGAAGGAATTGTCCTTGGGCATAAAATTTCAAACAAGGGAATAGAGGTGGATCAAGCTAAAGTGGAAGTAATTGAAAAATTACCACCACCTGCTAATGTTAAGGCAATCAGAAGCTTTCTGGGGCATGCAGGATTCTACAGGAGGTTTATAAAGGATTTTTCAAAAATTGCAAAACCCCTGAGCAATCTTCTAGCTGTTGACATGCCATTTGTGTTTAACACAGAGTGTCTGCAGGCGTTTGAGACTCTGAAAGCTAAGCTGGTCACAGCACCAGTTATTTCTGCACCAGACTGGACTTTACCATTTGAACTAATGTGTGATGCCAGTGACCACGCCATTGGTGCAGTACTGGGGCAGAGGCATGACAAGCTTCTGCATGTCATTTGTTACACTAGCCGTGTTTTAAATGATGCCCAAAAAAATTACACAACCACAGAAAAAGAATTGCTTGCAGTGGTTTATGCCATTGACAAGTTTAGATCATACTTAGTAGGATCAAAAGTGATTGTGTACACTGACCATGCTACTATTAAATATCTACTACAAGTTTAGATCATACTTAGTAGGATCAAAAGTGATTGTGTACACTGACCATGCTGCTCTTAAATATCTACTCACAAAGCAGGATTCAAAACCCAGGCTCATAAGATGAGTGTTGCTTCTGCAAGAGTTTGATATGGAAATAAGAGACAGAAAAGGGACAGAGAACCATGTGGCTGATCATCTATCCCGGATAGAACCAGTAGAAGGGGAGTTCCCCCCTCTATTGAGATCTCTGAGACCTTTTCGGATGAACATTTGTTTGCCATTCAGGAAACACCATGGTTTGCAGATATTACAAACTATAAAGCTGCAAGGTTCATACCCAAGGAGTACAGCAGGCAACAAAAGAAAAAATTAATTACTGATGCAAAGTACTACTTGTGGGATGAACCCCATCTCTTTAAGAGATGTGCAAACAGAATAATCCGTAGGTGTGTGCCTAGAGAAGAAGCACAGAGGATCTTATGGCATTGCCATGGATCACAATATGGAGGCCATTTCGGAGGTGAGCGAACAGCCACCAAGGTCCTCCAATGTGGCTTCTACTGGCCTACACTCTATAGGGATTCCCGAGAGTTTGTACGTAACTGTGACAGTTGCCAAAAAGCTGGTAATCTGCCTCATGGTTACGCCATGCCTCAACAGGAAATCTTGGAGATTGAGTTGTTTGATGTATGGGGGATTGACTTCATGGGACCTTTCCCACCATCATACTCAAACACTTATATTCTGGTGGTAGTCGACTATGTATCAAAATGGGTAGAGGCCGTTGCCACACCCACCAATCATACTAAAACAGTGCTGAAGTTCCTCCAGAAACATATCTTCAGCAGGTTTGGTGTCCCTAGAGTACTAATCAGTGATGGGGCACTCACTTCTGCAACAAACAGCTTTACTCTGCCAAGATCCGGTATGGAATTTGCCACAATGTGGCGACTCCATATCATCCACAGACAAATGGGCAAGCTGAAGTTTCTAACAGAGAACTAGAAAGAATCCTGGAACGGACTGTAAGTACCCGTAGAAAGGATTGGGCACGAAGCTTGGATGATGCTCTGTGGGCTTACAGAACAGCATTCAAGACTCCTATGGGGACATCTCCATGTGATGCCAAGGCATCTTAGGCTAGTTTCACTAGCAATTTTCTGTTATTTTTAGTTGTTTTATGCATTTTCTTGAGCCTTAAGTAATCATTTGGGCCAAATAGTCATGCTTGTCTTAAATCATTCAAACATGAAGATTTTGATGCAAATTCCATGAGTTTTTAGTTATATTCCTTGAATGCTATGAATGAAAGATTTCTCATGAAATTTTGCAAGACTTTGATGCAGTTGTTTGGATGATTTCAGGGAAGAAGAGGCTAGGCAAGGAAGCAACAAAATCAATAAAGGAAGCTTGAATATCACATGTGGAGTTTAAGTTCCAGTTTAAGCTTAAACTGGAGCTTAAACGCCAAAACCATGAGAGCTAAGGAAATGCTGAAAGTGGCGTTTAACCTCCAGTTTAACCTTAAACTGGAAGTTAAACGCCAGAATTAGAAATGCACCAGGGAGCATTTCCACGTTTAAGCTCCAGTTTAACCTTAAACTGGAGCTTAAACGTGTTCGACTATTTTTTCTCCTCCAGGGTTGCTTTCTCATTTCCACGTTTAAGCTTCAATTTAACCTTAAACTGAAGCTTAAACGTGCTCGAGCTTGTGCCTCCAGGGAGTGCCAGCGTTTAAGCTCCAGTTTAAGCTTAAACTGGAGCTTAAACGTGTTATATGGAACAGCTTGACCATGCCTTCTTCAAACATAAATAACTTGAGCTACAAAACTCCAAATGAGGTGATTCAAAATGCATTGGAAAGAAGACATCTAGAGCTTTCCAAGCATATATGGCATGCATGGTGGATACTAAATATTGAGGGAGAAAACAGCCCCGTAATGTGCATAGAAGAGTATAGTACCAACATGCAATCAGGCCAGCTGACCTCTTCACCTTCCATGGAGTATAACTCGAGTTGTAGAACTCCAAATGAGGTGCTTCCAGTTGCGTTAGAAAGCTGACATCCATAGCTTTCCAACGAGGTATAATAGTCTATATTTGGCATCAAATTGGCAAGGTTGACAAGAGAACAAAGTGACGACTCAAGAAAGGGGGGTGCAACGTTTGAGTGTAGTTTAATGGATCATTATCCTTTTTGGATCAATTATGTCACTCTACCCTTCAAGCAAGCAAGGCCCATCAACAACACCAAATCAAGGCCACAAGAATCATCTAGAATAGTTTATTTTCATTTGATTGTAATTTGCTTTGAATTTCATTTTCATTTTGTAATTTAGGGAGCCTATTTAAAGGCCTTAGTTTCTGCATTTGAGACACGGGGGGATTGAGGGGGAATCCAGCCCCTGAGGGGGAGTTTTTACGGAGAGAGAACTTTGGATCATTTTCCTTTAGTTTTGTAATTGAATTCAGAGCTATGACTCACTAAACCCCTTTCATTGGGTTAGGGAGCTCTATTGTAATTCAATGAATCAATAATAGTTTTATCTTCTTCTTCAATCTTTTCTCTTAAATTTTGTTAGAAAGCTTCTCGATCTAATTCCATTGGGTAGTTGTCTTGGGAAAGAAACTACCCATAATTGGAATCCTTCGGAACCTTGGGAAAGGAATGGAGGATTCATGCTAGAGAAGCTTTCTCACAGTGAATTGGATTGGGGTTTGGATGGATATTGTGACATGTAATCCTACCAAATTGTGGTTCATGAAACTGTGTGGTATAATCAGTGATCGAGCATCATCTCTTCTTATGAACATTTAAACCAAGGGATTGGGAATTTGTTTGTTTTTAGAGAGAATTGGTGAGCCAAGGGATTAGGATCCAATCATATAAGATTGCCAAGCAAAATTCAATGAATGCATTGGTTGAGGAAGGGATAAAAGTTGTTTTGATTCGGAGATCTCAATATCTCCTAACACCCAATGAACTCCCCATTTCTGATTTACCACTTTCTCTTTACATTCTGCAATTAAATTCATGCAATCACCCCATCCCTTTTAATTTCAGCAATTTAGCTTCTCGCTCTTTAATTCATGCAATTTTACATTCCGCAATTCTCATCTAAATCTTGATTCCGCTCAACTAGAACATACTTCTAATCCGAATTGCTCACTCAACCAATCCTTGTGGGATTCGACCTCACTCTATTGTGAGTTTTTACTTGACGATAATCGGTGCACTTGCCGGAAGGAATTTTGCCGATCGTGCAATTTCCTAAATCGTAGCATAACAAGTTTATGCGCATCACCATACCAACTTGTGTATGGTAAGGCCTATCATCTTCCCGTGGAACTGGAACATAAGGCCTACTGGGCAACCAGATTCCTAAACTTTGATGTCAAATTAGCTGGAGAAAAAAGATTGCTCCAGCTGAATGAGCTAGAGGAATTCAGATTCACTGCTTTCGAAAATGCCAAGCTTTATAAAGAGAAATAAAAAAGGTGGCATGATAGAAAGCTGTCATCTAGAGTCTTTGAACCAGGACAAAAGGTTCTGTTGTTTAACTCTAGGCTCAGGCTATTCTCCGGGAAACAGAAATTCCGGTGGAGGGGACCATATGTGATTACAAGTGTATCACCATATGGTTATGTGGAGCTTCAAGATATTGATTCTGATAAGAAGTTCATTGTTAATGGATAGAGAATCAAGCACTATCTTGAAGGCAATGTTGAGCAAGAGTGCTCAAGGCTGAGGCTAGATTAAAAGCTCAGCAAGGTCCAGCTAAAGACAATAAAGAAGCGCTTGTTGGGAGGCAACCCAGCCATTAGCAAAACTTTTTCTGTTATTTTATTTTATCTTATTCTTCATTTTATTTATTTTTGAAATATATGAGCTTAATATTAACAAGATAAAGAATCAATTGCATAAGTCCACAGGGTTACAGAAGAATTCAGAACACAAAACAGGAAAAAGGAGCTCACTGGCAAGAAAACGCCAGTAAGAGGCACAATTGGGCGTTAAACGCCAAAAAGGAGCATCTACTGGGCGTTTAACGCCAGTAAAGATAGCCATCTGGGCGTTAAACGCCAGAAAGAAGCAGCTTCTGGGCATTTAACGCCAGATTTACAGCATCCTGGGCGTTCAGAAAAGCGCTCAGTGACAAAGGGGTTTTTGGCGTTTAACGCCAGCTAGAAGCAATAGCTGGGCATTAAACGCCCAAACCAAGCACCAACTAGGCGTTAAACGCCCAAACAATGCAGCAGTTGGGCGTTTAACGCCAGGATTGTGGGGAGTAGGCAATATCGTTTTCAATTCAAATTTTTTCCATTTTTTATGTTTCAATTCATGATTTCTTGCACAAACATGTTACAAATCCTAATTTTTCAAATCCTTTTTCAAAAGATATCGAATGTATCTTAATTCATAAACCCTTTTTCATCTTCAAATTATTTTCAAATCCTTTTCAAAACAAATCTATCTCTTTTCCTTCTAAAATCTTTTCAACTCATCAATATCTTTTTCAAATCTTCACATCATCTTTTTCAAAATCCAGATTTATCTTTTTCAAATATCTTTCATATCTTTTCAATTTTAAATCACATCTTTTCCTATCATACTTATCTTTTCCAAATCACTTTTTCTATCATATATTTTTCAAATAATTTTCGAAACCCACCCCCCTTCCCTTTAAATTTTAGTTCGGCCTCTCCCCCTCTCCTCCACAAGTTGCGCTTGGCTCTCCCTCTTTCCCTCTCCTTTCCTTTCTTTTGCTTAGGGACAAGCAAACCTCTAAGTTTAGTGTGTTTATCCGTGATCACTAAACCAATACCCACTAAGATCATGGCTCCTAAGGAAAAACAAACCGACTCTAGAGGCAAGAAAGAGAATATTCCAAAACCACTTTGGAATCAAAGGAAGTTCATAACCAAAGAACATTCAGACCATTTTTACAAAATAATGAGTCTAAGGTCAGTGATCCCGGAAGTTAAATTCGATCTGAAAGAAGATGAATATCCAGAGATCCAAGAGCAAATCCGAAACAGGAGCTGGATAGTCTTAGCTAATCCTGAAACAAAGGTGGGAAAAAACATGGTTCAGGAATTCTACGCTAATCTGTGGCAAACGGACAGGCAGAGAATAGCTGAAACCGCATTCTATGACTATAGAACTCTGGTCAGAGGGAAGATTGTTCACACCTATCCTGACAAAATAAGGGAGATCTTTAAGATGCCTCAACTGCAAGATGACCCTGACTCCTTCAATAGGAGAATGATGAGATCAAACATGGGCTTGGATAAAATCCTAGAGGACATATGCCTCCCTGGAGCCAAGTAGACAACCAACACAAAGGGTGCCCCGAACCAACTCAAGAGAGGAGATCTCAAACCAGTCACCAGAGGCTGGCTGGACTTCATTGGGCACTCTATACTACCCACTAGCAACCGCTCTGAAGTCACCATCAGAAGAGCAGTGATGATTCATTGCATTATGCTAGAAAAAGAAGTGGAAGTTCATCAGCTGATTGCTTGTGAGCTTTACAAAATTGCAAACAAGAACTCCAAAGATTCCAAATTGGCCTATCCAAGTTTAGTCTCTCTATTATGTAAGGATGCTGGGATAAAAATGGGAGTAGATAAGTATATCTCAGTTGAGCAACCAATCACCAAAAAGTCTATGGAAGGACAACAAGTGCAGGACGACCCCATCAAGAGAAAAGCACAGGAGTTCCTCCCGAAAATTCCTCAAATTGAATACTGGGAGCGCCTAGAAGCATCTGTTACCAAGTTGCAAGAAGCTGTGGATCAACTGAAGGAAGAACAGCAAAATCAAAACAGCATGCTCTGCAAACTGCTTAGAGAACAAGAAGAGCAAGGGCGTGAACTGAAGGAATTAAAGCGTCAGAAACTATCTCTTGAAGGGCCAAGCACTCCACAGACTAAAAGGGCATCCACCTCCCAAATTCAAGGTTGTTGAGTTCTAATCTTAGCCGTAACTCTATGATAATTGTTCTTATATGAGTTTTACCTTAGAAGTTATATATAAGTAGTAGTAATTAGTATCTATATTTTGATTTTATCTCTAATTAAGCTATAATTTATTTTTCTCATCATCATTAAACATGAATAAAATAGCTGATTTTCTTTAGAATAAGGAGGCAATATTTTTCGAGTTTTTAATAAGAAAAATTCTAATTATTTACATGTGGTGGCAATACTTTTTGTCTTCTGAATGAATGCTTGAACAGTGCATATGTCTTTTGAATTTGATGTTTATGAATGTTAAATATGTTGGCTCTTGAAAGAATGATGAAAAAGGAGAAATGTTATTTGATAATCTGAAAAATCTTAAAAAAAAATTGATTCTTGAAGCAAGAAAAAGCAGTGAATACAAAATCTTGCAAAAAAAAAAAGTAAGCAGAAAAAGGCAATAGCCCTTAAAACCAAAAGGCAAGGGTAATAAAAAGGATCCAAGGCTTTGAGCATCAGTGGATAGGAGGGCCTAAAGGAATCAAATCCTGGCCTAAGCGGCTAAACCAAGCTGTCCCTAACCATGTGCTTGTGGCGTGAAGGTGTCAAGTGAAAACTTGAGACTGAACGGTTAAAGTCAAGGTCCAAAGCAAAAAGAAGAGTGTGCTTAAGAACCTTGGACACCTCTAATTGGGGACTTTAGCAAAGCTGAGTCACAATCTGAAAAGGTTTACCCAATTATGTGTCTGTGGCATTTATGTATCCGGTGGTAATACTGGAAAACAAAGTGCTTAGGGCCACGGCCAAGACTCATAAAGTAGCTATGTTCAAGAATCAACATACTGAACTAGGAAAATTAATAACACTATCTGAATTCTAAGTTCCTATAGATGCCAATCATTCTGAGCTTCAATGGATAAAGTGAGATGCCAAAACTGTTCGGAAGCAAAAAGCTACTAGTCCCGCTCATCTAATTAGAATCTGAGCTTCACTCAAAAACTCTGAGATATTATTGCTTCTTGACTTATTTGTATTCTATTTTATTTGTCTAGTTTCTTGGGGACAAGCAACAGTTTAAGTTTGGTGTTGTGATGAGTCGGTATTTTATACGCTTTTTGGGGTTAATTTCATGTAGTTTTTAGTATGTTTTAGTTGGTTTTTAGTATATTTTCATTAGTTTCTAGGAAAAATTCATATTTCTGGACTTTACTATGATTTTGTGTGTTTTTCTGTAATTTTAGGTATTTTTTGGCTGAAATTGAGGGAGCTGAGCAAAAATCTGATTCAGGCTGAAAAAAGGACTGCTGATGCTGTTGGATTCTGACATCCCTGCACTCAGAATGGATTTTTTCGAGCTACAGGAGCCCAATTGGCGCACTCTCAATTGCGTTGGAAAGTAGACATCCAGGTCTTTCCAGCAATATATAATAGTCCATACTTTGCTCAAGGATAAATGACGTAAACTGGCGTTCAACGCCAATTCCATGTTGCATTCTGGCGTTAAACACCAGAAACAGGTTACAAGTTGGAGTTAAACGCCAGAAACAGGTTACAACCTGGCGTTTAACTCCGGAAATAGCCTAGGCACGTGTAAAGCTCAAGTCTCAGCTCTAGAACACACCAAGTGGGCCCCAGAAGTGGATTTCTGTACTATCTATCTTAGTTTACTTATTTTCTGTAAAGCTAGGTTACTAGTTTAGTATTTAAACAACTTTTAGAGATTTATTTTGTACCTCATGACATTTTAGATCTGAACTTTGTACTCTTTGACGGCATGAGTCTCTAAACTCCATTGTTGGGGGTGAGGATCTCTGCTGTGTCTCGATGAATTAATGCAATTAATTCTGTTTTCCATTCAAACACGCTGGTTTCTATCTAAGATATTTATTCGCACTTCAATACGATGAATGTGATGATCCGTGACACTCATCATCATTCTCAACCTATGAACGCGTGCCTAACAACCACCTCCGTTCTACATTAGATTGAATGAGTATCTCTTAGATTCCTAAATCAGAGTCTTCGTGGTATAAGCTAGAATCCATTGGTAGCATTCTTGAGAATCCGGAAAGTCTAAACCTTATCTGTGGTATTCTGAGTAGGATTCAGGGATTAGATGACTGTGACGAGCTTCAAACTCACAAGGGTTGGGCGTAGTGACAGATGCAAAAGGATCAATGGATCCTATTCCAGCATGAGTGAGAATCGACAGATGATTAGCCGTGCGGTGACAGCGCACCTGGACCATTTTCACTGAGAGGACGGACGGTAGCCATTGACAACGGTGATCCACCAACACACAGCTTGCCATAGGAGGAACCTTGCGTGCGTGAAGAAGAAGACAGGAGGAAAGCAGAGATTCAGAAGACAAAACATCTCCAAAACTCCAACATATTCTCCATTACTGCATAACAAGTATTTATTTCATGCTCTTTTATTTTTCGCAATTCAAACTGATAATCATAATTAATCTCCTGACTAAGATTTACAAGGTAACCATATATTGCTTCAAGCCAACAATCTCCGTGGGATTCGACCCTTACTCACGTAAGGTATTACTTGGACGACCCAGTGCACTTGCTGGTTAGTGGTACGAGTTGTGAAAAGTGTGATTTACAATTCGTGCACCACCACTCCTCTGAGAGTGGTGGACATTTTGGTCCTCAAAGAACAGCTAGAAAATTTTAGACTGTGGATTCTGGTGGCCCACTCTTTTTAAGGATGCCACTGCCTTCTATAAATCTTGCTCTCCATGCCAAAGATTTGGAAATATATCCAAGAGGGATGAGACGCCTCAACAGCTTATGCTATTCTGTGAAATTTTTTATGCTTATGCCATTCCCAAACTCTAGTGGTTTCTTATATATATTGTTAGCTGTAGATTATGTTTTGTAAATGGGTGGAAGCAATTCCTACCCGTACTGATGATGCTAACATTGTTGTCTCTTTTGTTAGAAATCGTATTATCTGTCGCTTTGGATCACCACGAGTAATCGTGAGTGATCAAGGCACACATTTTTATAACAGGAGATTGACAGGTCTATTGAAGGAACATGGCATTGTGCACAAGGTAGCAATAGCTTACCACCCTCAGACCAATGGGCAAGCCGAGGTGTCTAACAGAGAAATAAAGCGAATATTGGAGAAGATAGTCAAGCCTCATAGAAAAGACTGGAGCACCAGACTTGTTGATGCACTTTGGGCTTATCGGACAGCATACAAGACACCCATCGGAATGAGTCCCTTCTGCCTAGTATACGGAAAGGCTTGTCACCTCCCAGTGGAGGTGGAACACAAGGCTTTCTGGGCTGTAAGGGAATGCAACATGGGCTTTGAGAAAGCTGGTGCTAAAAGGAAGATACAACTAGCAGAACTGGAGACCCTTCGACTCGAAGCATATGACAACTCCAGACTATACAAAGAGAAGGTGAAGGTTGTGCATGACAAGCATATCAAGAGAAGAGAGTTCCGACCTGGGGAGCTAGTTCTCCTTTACAACTCGAGATTGAGGCTCATGCTAGGCAAACTGCGTTCAAGATGGGAAGGCCCCTATAGAGTAGAGAAGGCAGAGCCATACGGAGTCTTCCACCTAAGTCATCCTACAAGCTCCAAATTCATCAAAGTCAATGGACACCGCTTGAAGCTGTATCACAGTGAGAAAATGAAGGACAATAAAGAGTTAGAGGTCTTCCTCTTAGAGGATCCACCAACAGAAGAAGATTGAGCTTGTGGACCGTCCAACTTAAGGACGTAAAAGCAAAGTGCTAGGTGGGAGACAACCCACCATGGTATGATCATCCCTTTTCATTCCTAGTTTTATTTTATTTTGTTTTTCCCAGTGTTCATTCATAATTTCTACATAATCATCTGCATTCTGCATATTAATAAAAAAAAAAGAAGGATGTTCGACGCGTAAGCGTCAATGACGCGTATGCGTCATGCGTAAATTCGCAACACCAAGAAATTGAACAGAAAGTTGGGCAGGAGTGGTGCTGGAACCTTGCTTTGCGCACAAGCACGCCCACGCGTACACGTACCTCACGCGTGCGCGTCGCTTGCACTTTCAGCAAACCACGCGTAAGCGTCCTTGACGCGTACGCGTAACCCTGGAAATCAGCGTAAATGGGTGTTTGACCAGAGAGTTGTGCTAGTTTGGGGATGGAACTATGCTAGAAGCACAAATCCCATCACGCGTACGCGTCCCTGACGTGTGCGCGTCATTTTCACTTAATGGCCATCCACGCGTACGCGTGCCTGACGCGCACGCGTCGTATGCAATTTTGGCCCCTAGCCCAGACTGAACAGAGAGTTGTGCGTGCATGGGGCTGGTCTCGCGCAATTCGCACAATCAAAGGCACGCGCATGCGTGCCAAACGCTTACACGTCACTCTCAAATTTGCGCGACCCACGCTTACGCGTGCTACACGCGTACGCGTCGCATGCCACGCACAATTAAACCAGTACGCCGCCTGATTTTAATTCTTCCCTCCCCCAATCCTCATTCTTTTTCAATCCTAATTCTCCCTTATTTCTTCTTCCTTCTTCCTTCCTTATTCCTTCTTACTATCTACTATTTTCTTCTTCCCTTTTTCATCTTCTCCATCAGGTTTCTTTTCTCCCTCTCCGTTACTCTTTCCTTCTTCTTTCAATTATTGCATTTATTCATTTTTTCTTTCTTCTCAATTTTTCTTTTAGCTTAGTTATTTATGATTTCTTTTTCTTTCTTTTTCATGCATTTATTTATGTTGATGTTGGAGCTTTATTTGGGTATTATTTTATTTTATTGGAACTTGTGGATATCATGAGGAGTAATTTGACAATTGACATTTAAATCTGGCTCTCATATATATTTGGATTCATTATTTTCATTCCTATTTTAACTGCACACCAAGTGTTTGTGAAAAAGTTTTTATGGCATTTTGAACTTATTTTGTTTTACTCTCACAATTTAATGCCTCTTTTTCACAACACTTGTACTCCACATGTATTTGGAATTATCATTCACAATTGTCATTATCATAAGTGCTCTTTAATTTGGTACATTTAATTATTGATGCTTGAGTTATGCTTCTCATGCCTATCATTTGCATGCTTTTACCCTCTTGCATCTAATTATTATGAATTGCCTTCTTGCTCTTAATTGATGTCTTACCTACATGTTGTAGCTACCATGTATTTAAGCTATCATCTTTTCTATGGCATTCATTTTCACTTGGAATTTCTTCCTTCCGGTTCTTTAGTTATCTATCTTTAACATTCTCCCTCTTTCTTTCTTCCTTAGGCATGGGTACCAAGAAAGGAAAAGAGAAGGCCACTGACAAGACACCGGCAAAGAGAGGAACCAAGTGCACACCGGCTAAGGTGCCACCATCTACCAGCATCAAGCCGCCAACAAAGTGGGTGAAAAGGATCATTAAAGTTGATGAAGCAGAAAAAGCCTTTCCTGCACAGGACTCCACACGGTTCACTAACCGTTATTGCGAACAGATGTTCCCCATCCTAGTCTAGCAGAACTACAACAATGAGCATCTACTCATTGTCCCAACACACTTTGTTAATTTTGTGGAGCCCCAAATTGAGAGGAGACAGTAGGGATTTTTGAGGAAGCAGTCGCGGGAGGCCAACTTATCATGGGTAGTTGAATTCTACTCCAACTTCTACTCGCCTACCCTGCAGACTGTCTATGTTCGTCAGCAACAAGTACCTGTCTCCGAGAGTGCCATACAGCGAGGGCTGGATCTTCCACCTAGCCCAAAGGGATTGGATGCATATCAAGAGGCCTCTCTTAAGCGCCAGATGTATCAGTTCGACTGGTATAGCGTCCTTGGAGTTATAGCCCAACCTGGCAGCACCTGGATCTATGGGCAGCACCGGTCAAAATCCAAGAGCATCTCAGCCCAATCACTTACCTTGGAGGCTCGCGTGTGGGCACAGATTATGTCCCACTATATCTTTCCGAGCACTCAGGAGTCCACTGGTGCACGAAATCGTGATCGTTCATTCCTTGGTAACGGCGCCAAAAACTTTATACGCACGTTCATAATCTTAATTCTTTGTCACAACTTCGCACAACTAACCAGCAAGTGCACTGGGTCGTCCAAGTAATAAACCTTACGTGAGTAAGGGTCGATCCCACGGAGATTGTCAGCTTGAAGCAAGCTATGGTCACCTTGTAAATCTCAGTCAGGCGGATTCAAATGGTTATAGAGTTTTAATAATTAAAAGATAAATAAAACGTAAAATAGGATAGAGATACTTATGTAATTCATTGGTGAGAATTTCAGATAAGCGTATGGAGATGCTTTTATTCCTTCTAAACCTCTACTTTCCTACTGCTTTCATCCAATCCTTCATACTCCTTTCCATGGCAAGCTGTATATTGGGCATCACCGTTGTCAATGGCTACATCCCGTCCTCTCAGTGAAAATGGTCCAATTGCGCTGTCACCGCACGACTAATCATCTATTGGTTCTCGATCATGCTGGAATAGGATTCAGTAATCCTTTTGCGTCTGTCACTACGTCCAGCACTCGCGAGTTTGAAGCTCGTCACAGCCATCCCTTCCCAGATCCTACTCGAAATACCACAGACAAGGTTTAGACTTTCCGGATCTCAAGAATGGCCGCCAATAATTATAGCCTATACCACGAAGACTCTGATCTCACGATCAGGAGGCTAAGAGATATGCATTCAAGCTTGTTTTCATGTAGAACGGAAGTGGTTGTCAGGCACACGTTCATAAGTGAGAATGATGATGAGCGTCACATAATCATCACATTCATCATGTTCTTGTGTGTAGATGAATATCTTAGAGACGAAATAGGCTTGAATTGAATAGAAAAATAATAGTACTTTGCATTAATTCATGAGGAACAGCAGAGCTCCACACCTTAATCTATGGTGTGTAGAAACTCTACCGTTGAAAATACATAAGAACAAGGTCCAGGCATGGCCGAATGGCCAGCCCCCTAAACGTGATCTCAGAACAGCAAATTATTCAAAAGATTCAGAGATATAAATACAATAGTAAAAAGTCCTATTTATACTAAACTAGTTACCAGGGTTTATAGAGATAAGTAAATGATGTAGAAATCCACTTCCGGGCCCACTTGGTGTGTACTTGGGATGAGCATTGAGCTTTCATGTGTAGAGACTCTTTTTGGAGTTAAACGCCAGGTTGTAGCCTGTTTCTAGCGTTTAACTCTGATTTGCAACCTGTTTCTGGCGTTTAACTCCAGAATAGGGCAGAAAACTGGCGTTGAACGCCAGTTTGCGTCATCCAAACTTGAGCAAAGTATGGACTATTATATATTGTTGGAAAGCCCTGGATGTCTAATTTCAAACGCAATTGAGAGCGCGCCATTTGGACTCCTGTAGCTCCAGAAAATCCACTTTGAGTGCAGGGAGGTCAGAATCCAACAGCATCTGCAGTCCTTCTTCAGCCTCTGAATCTGATTTTTGCTCAAGTCCCTCAATTTCAGCCAGAAATTATCTGAAATCACAGAAAAACACACAAACTCATAGTAAAGTCCAGAAATGTGATTTTTATTTAAAAAATAATAAAAATATATTAAAAACTAACTAAACATACTAAAAACTATCTAAAACAATGCCAAAAAGCGTATAAATTATCCGCTCATCACAACACCAAACTTAAATTGTTGCTTGTCCCCAAGCAACTAAAAATCAAATAGGATAAAAAGAAGAGAATATACTATAAATTCCAAAATATCAATGAAACTTAGCTCCAATCAGATGAGCGGGACTAGTAGCTTTTTGCCTCTGAACAGTTTTGGCATCTCACTTTATCCCTTGAAGTTCAGAATGATTGGCATCTATAGGAACTAAGAATTCAGATAGTGTTATTGATTTTCCTAGTTTAGTATGTTGATTCTTGAACACAGCTACTTTATGAGTCTTGGTCGTGGCCCTAAGCACTTTGTTTTCCAGTATTACCACTGGATACATAAATGCCATAGACACATAACTGGGTGAACCTTTTCAGATTGTGACTCAGCTTTGCTAGAGTCCCCAATTATAGGTGTCCAGGGTTCTTACGCACACTCTGTTTTTGCTTTGGACCTCGACTTTAACCGCTCAGTCTCAAGTTTTCACTTGACACCTTCACGCAACAAGCACATGATTAGGGACAGCTTGGTTTAGCCGCTTAGGCTAGGATTTTATTCCTTTAGGCCCTCCTATCCACTGATGCTCTAAGCCTTGGATCCTTTTTACCCTTGCCTTTTTGTTTTAAGGGCTATTGGCTTTTTGCTCTTGCCTTTTGGTTTAAAGAGCTTTTGGCTTTTTCTGCTTACTTTTTCTTTTTCTGCTTGCTTTTTTTTTCTTTTTTTTCGCCATTTTTCTTTTCTTTTTTTTTTCGCAAGCTTTTGTATTCACTGCTTTTTCTTGCTTCAAGAATCAATTTTATGATTTTTCAGATTATCAATAGCATTTCTCCTTTTCATCATTCTTTCAGGAGCCAACATATTTAACATTCATAAACAACAGTATCAAAAGGCATATACACTGTTCAAGCATTCATTCAGAAAACAAAAAGTATTGTCACCACATCAAAATAATTAAACTAATTTCAAGAATGAATTCGAAATTCATGTACTTCTTGTTCTTTTGTAATTAAAGCATTTTTCATTTAAGAAAGGTGATGGATTCATAGGACATTCATAGCTTTAAGACATAGACACTTAAACACTAATGATCATATAGTAAAGACACAAACATAAATAAAACATAAAGCATAGTAAACGAAACTCAGGAAAATAAGAACAAGGAGATTAAGGAACGGGTCCACCTTAGTGAGGGTGACGTCTTCCTCTTCTTGAAGAACCAATGGTGCTCTTGAACTCCTCTATGTCTCTTCCTTGTCTTTGTTGCTCTTCCCTCATAACTTTTTGGTGCACAAATTGTGAATCAGACTTTTCACAACTCGTACCACTGACCAGCAAGTGCACTGGATCGTCCAAGTAATACCTCACGTGAGTAAGGGTCGAATCCCACGGAGATTGTTAGTTTGAAGCAATCTATGGTTATCTTGTAAATCTTAGTCAGGAAGTCAATTATGTTTATCAGTTGAATTGCAAATAAACAAGAGAGCATGGATTAAAGGTTACTTGTTATCAGTAATAGAGAATATGTTGGAGTTTTGGAGATGCCTTGTCTTCTGAATCTCTGCTTTCTTCTGTCTTCTTGTTCACGCACGCACGTCCTCCTATGGCAAGCTGTGTGTTGGTGGATCACCGTTGTCAATGGCTACCTTCCATCCTTCCAGTAAAAACTACGCTCACGCGCTCTGTCACAGCACGGCTAATCACCGGTTGGTTCTCGATCCGGTTGGAATAGAATCCCTTGATTCCTTTGCGTTTGTCACTAACGCCCAGCCTTCAGAAGTTTGAAGCTTGTCACAGTCATTCAATCCTTGAATCCTACTCGGAATACCACAGACAAGGTTTAGACTTTCCGGATTCTCATGAATGCCGCCATCTATTCTAGCTTATACCACGAAGATTCTGGTTAAGAGATCTAAGAGATACTCATTCAATCTAATATAGAACGGAGGTGGTTGTCAGGCACACGTTCATGGGTTGAGAATGGTGATGAGTGTCACAGATCATCACCTTCATCACAGTTAAGCACGAATGAATATCTTAGATAGGAACAGGCGTGTTTGAATAGAAAACAGAAATACTTGCATTAATTCATCGAGACACAGCAGAGCTCTTCACCCCCAACAATGGAGTTTAGAGACTCATGCCGTCAAAGAGTACAAAGTTCAGATCTAAAATGTCATGAGATACGAAATAAGTCTCTAAAAGTTGTTTAAATACTAAACTAGTAGCCTAGGTTTACAAAAAATGAGTAAACTATGATAGATGGTGCAGAGATCCACTTCTGGAGCCCACTTGGTGTGTGCTGGGGCTGAGACTTAAGCAATTCACGTGCATAAGGCCATTTTGGGCATTCAACGCCAGGTTTGGATCCATATCTGGCGTTGGACGCCAGAATTGGGCAGAGAACTGGCGTTGAACGCCAGTTTACGTCGTCTATTCTTGAGCAAAGTATGGACTATTATATATTGCTGGAAATCCCTGGATGTCTACTTTCCAACGCAATTGGAAGCGCGCCATTTCGAGTTCTGTAGCTCCAGAAAATCTACTTTGAGTGCAGGGAGGTCAGAATCCAACAGCATTAGCAGTCCTTTTTCAGCCTAAATCAGATTTTTGCTCAGCTCCCTCAATTTCAGCCAGAAAAATACCTGAAATTACAGAAAAACACACAACTCATAGCAAAGTCCAGAAATATGAATTTTTCCTAAAAACTAATGGAAATAAACTAAAAACTAACTAAAACATACTAAAAACTATATGAAATTAACCCCAAAAAGCGTATAAAATATCCGCTCATCACAACAACAAACTTAAACTGTTGCTTGTCCTCAAGCAACTAGACAAATAAAATAGAAGACTAATAAGTTGAGAAGCAATAATATCTCAGAGTTTTTGAGTGAAGCTCAGATTCTAATTAGATGAGCGGGACTAGTAGCTTTTTGCTTCTGAACAGTTTTGGCATCTCACTTTATCCATTGAAGCTCAGAGTGATTGGCATCTATAGGAACTTAGAATTCAGATAGTGTTATTGATTCTCCTATTTCAGTGTGATGATTCTTGAACACAGCTATTTTATGAGTCTTGGCCGTGGCCCTAAGCACTTTGTTTTCCAGTATTACCACTGGATACATAAATGCCACAGACACATAATTGGGTGAACCTTTTCAGATTGTGGCTCAGCTTTGCTAAAGCCCCCAATTAGAGGTGTCCAGGGTTCTTAAGCACACTCTTCTTTTTGCTTTGGACCTTGACTTTAACCGCTCAGTCTCAAGTTCTCACTTGACACCTACACGCCACAAGCACATGGTTAGGGACAGCTTGGTTTAGCCGCTTAGACCAGGATTTTATTCCTTTAGGCCCTCCTATCCACTAATGCTCAAAGCCTTGGGATCCTTTTTATTTTCCCTTGCCTTTTGGTTTTAAGGGTTATTGGCTTTTTGCTCTTGCTTTTTCTTTTTCTTTCTATATTTTTTTTTCGCCTATTTTATTATATATATATTTTTTTTTCTGCAAGCTTTGTTCTTTGTTGCTTTTTCTTGCTTCAAGAATCATTTTTATGATTTTTCAGATTATCAATAACATGTCTCATGTTCATCATTCTTTCAAGAGCCAACATATTTAACAGTCTTAAACAACAAATTCAAAAGACATATGCACTGTTCAAGCATTCATTCAGAAGACAGAAAGCATTGCCACCACATGTTACTAATTAGAATTTTTCTTTAAAAACTCGAAATTTTATTGCCTCTTATTCAAAAGATCTACTATTTTATTCATGTTTGCTGATGATGAGAAAAATAGACTATAACTTAATTGGGGATAAAATCAAAATAGACACTAATTACTACTAATTATCATGTAATGAAGACACAAACATAGATAAGCACTTAACATAGAGAAAACGAAAAACAGAGAAAGTAAGAACAAGGAACGAGTCCACCTTAGTGATGATGGCATTTCCTTCTTGAGGCACCAATGATGTTCTTGAGCTCTTTTATGTCTCTTCCTTGCCTTTGTGGCTTGATTCCTAGTAATTTTTGGTATTTCTATCCTCAGTTGCTTCCAATAATTATATGGAGGGAAGTGCATCCCCTGAGGTATCTCAGGGATCTCTTGATTTGCAGTCATATGTTCTACCACTGAGCTATAAATCCTTCACATAATTGTTTTACCACACCAAACTTAGAATGTTGCTCGCCCTCGAGCAAAAGAAGAGGGAATAGATGAAGAAGAAGATGTGAAAAAAAAAACTAGGATTATGAGGAGGGAAGGTGGGGATCCTGTGGGGTCCACAGATCTTGAAATGATCCTGTGAAGTCCACAGATCTTGAGGTGTCAAGGCATTTACATCCCTGCACCAATTTAGGCATGCAAAATGCCTTGCACACAACTCTGGGCGTTCAGCGCCAGGTTGGTGCCCATTTTGGGCGTTCAACGCCCATTTACTAGCCACTTCTGGCGTTGAACGCCAGAACCATGCTTGTTCTGGGTGTTCAGCGCCAGGATGTTGCCCATTTTGGGCGTTCAGCGCCAGAACCATGCTCTGTTCAGGCGTTGAATGCCAGACAGGTGCCTCCCAACAAGCGCTTCTTTAATGTCCTTAGCTGGACCTTGCTGAGCTTTTAATCTAGCTTCAACCTTGAGCACTCTTGCTCAACATTGCCTTCAAGATAGTGCTTGATTCTCTGTCCATTAACAATGAACTTCTTGTCAGAGTCAATATCTTGAAGCTCTACATAACCATATGGTGATACGCTTGTAATCACGTATGGTCCCCTCCACCGGGATTTCAATTTCCCGGGGAATAGCCTGAGTCTAAAGTTGAACAGCAGAACCTTCTGTCCTGGTTCAAAGATTCTAGATGACAGCTTTCTGTCATGCCACTTTTTTTATTTCTCTTTATAAAGCTTGGCATTTTTGAAAGCTGTGAATCTGAACTCCTCTAGCTCATTTAGCTGGAGCAATCTTTTTTCTCCTGCTAATTTGGCATCAAAATTTAGGAATCTGGTTGCCCAGTAGGTCTTATGTTCCAGTTCCACGGGCAGGTGACATGCCTTACCATACACCAGTTGGTATGGAGAGGTCCCTATAGGGGTCTTGAATGCTGTTCTGTAAGCCCACAGAGCATCATCCAAGCTCCATGCCCAATCCTTTCTATGGGTATTTACTGTCTGTTCTAGGATTCTCTTTAATTCTCTGTTAGAGACTTCAGCTTGCCCATTAGTTTGTGGATGATATGGAGTAGCCACCTTGTGGCGAATTCCATACCGAACCATGGCAGAGTAAAGCTGTTTATTGCAGAAGTGAGTGCCCCCATCACTGATTAGTACTCTAGGGACACCAAATCTGCTAAAGATATGTTTCTGGAGGAACTTCAGCACTGTCTTAGTATCATTGGTGGGTGTGGCAATGGCCTCAACCCATTTTGATACATAGTCAACTGCCACTAGAATATAAGTGTTTGAGTATGATGGTGGGAAAGGTCCCATGAAGTCAATTCCCCATACGTCAAACAACTCAATTTCCAAGATTCCTTGTTGAGGCATGGCGTAACCATGAGGCAGATTACCAGCTCTTTGGCAACTGTCACAGTTACGTACAAACTCTCGGGAATCTTTATAGAGTGTGGGCCAATAGAAGCCACATTGGAGGACCTTGGTTGCTGTTCGCTCACCTCCGAAATGGCCTCCATATTGAGATCCATGGCAATGCCATAGGATCCTCTGTGCCTCTTCTCTAGGCACACACCTACGGATTATTCTGTCTGCACATCTCTTAAAGAGATATGGTTCATCCCACAAGTAGTACTTTGCATCAGTAATTAATTTCTTCTTTTGTATCCTGTTGTACTCCTTGGGTATGAACCTTGCAGCTTTATAGTTTGCAATATCGGCAAACCATGGTGCTTTCTGAATGGCAAATAAATGCTCATCCGGAAACGTCTCAGAGATCTCAAGAGAAGGGAGGGACGTCCCTTCTACTGGCTCTATCCGGGACAGATGATCAGCCACTTGGTTCTCTGTCCCTTTTCTGTCTCTTATTTCTATATCAAACTCTTGCAGAAGCAACACCCATCTGATGAGCCTGGGTTTTGAATCCTGCTTTGTGAGTAGATATTTAAGAGCAGCATGATCAGTATACACAATCACTTTTGATCCTACTAAGTATGATCTGAACTTGTCAATGGCGTAAACCACTGCAAGTAGTTCTTTTTCTGTGGTTGTGTAGTTTTTCTGGGCATCATTTAGAACGCGACTAGCATAATAAATGACATGCAGAAGCTTGTCATGCCTCTGTCCCAATACTGCACCAATGGCGTGATCACTGGCATCACACATTAGCTCAAATGGTAACGTCCAGTCTGGTGCAAAAATGACTGGTGCTGTGACCAGCTTAGCTTTCAGCGTTTCAAACGCCTGCAGGCACTCTGTGTCAAACACAAATGGCGTGTCAGCAGCTAGCAGATTGCTTAGAGGTTTTGCAATTTTTGAAAAATCCTTTATAAACCTCCTATAGAATCCTGCATGCCCCAGAAAGCTTCTGATTGCCTTAACATTGGCAGGTGGTGGTAATTTTTCAATTACCTTTACTTTTGCTTGATCCACCTCTATTCCCTTGTTTGAGATTTTATGCCCAAGAACAATTCCTTCAGTCACCATGAAGTGACACTTTTCCCAGTTTAAAACTAGGTTGGTCTCTTGGCATCTTTTCAGAACAAGTTTCAGGTGATCAAGACAGGAGATGAATGAGTCTCCATATACTGAGAAGTCATCCATGAAGGCTTCCAGAAATTTTTTCACCATATCAGAGAAAATAGAGAGCATGCATCTCTGGAAGGTTGCAGGCACATTACACAGCCCAAATGGCATCCTTCTATAAGCAAACACTCCAGATGGACATGTGAATGCTGTTTTCTCTTGATCCTGAGGATCTACTGCAATCTGGTTATAGCCTGAGTAGCCATCCAAAAAGCAGTAATAATCATGACCTGCTAGTCTTTCTAGCATCTGGTCTATAAATGGTAAAGGAAAATGATCCTTTCTGGTGGCTGTATTGAGCCTTCTGTAGTCAATACACATGCGCCACCCTGTAACTGTTCTTGTAGGAACCAGTTCATTTTTTTCATTATGAATCACTGTCATGCCTCCCTTTTTTGGGACGACTTGGACAGGGCTCACACAGGGGCTATCAGAAATAGGATAAATAATCCCAGCCTCCAGTAATTTGGTGACCTCTTTCTGCACTACTTCTTTCATGGCTGGATTTAGCCGCCTCTGTGGTTGAACCACTGGTTTGACATTATCCTCCAATAAGATTTTGTGCATGCATCTAGCTGGGCTTATGCCCTTAAGGTCACCTATGGACCACCCAAGAGCTGTCTTGTATGTCCTTAGCACTTGAATAAGTGCCTCCTCTTCCTGTGAATTTAAAGCAGAGCTTATGATCACTCGAAAAGTGTCACCTTCTCCCAGAAACACATATTTCAAGGATGGTGGTAATGGCTTGAGCTCGGGTTTAGGAGGTTTTTCCTCTTCCAGAAGAAATTTCAGAGGCTCTTTCATGTCCTCTGAATCCTCTAAATCAGGCTGAACATCTTTAAAGATGTTTTCCAACTCTGATTCAAGACTCTCAGCCATGTTGATCTCTTCTACCAAAGAGTCAATAAGATCAACTTTCATGCAGTCTTTTGATGTGTCTGGATGCTGCATGGCTTTGACAGCGTTCAACTTGAATTCATCATCATTGACTCTCAGGGTTATTTCCCCCTGTTGGACGTCAATGAGGGATCGTCCAGTTGCTAGGAAGGGTCTTCCTAGAATGAGAGTAGCACTCTTGTGCTCCTCCATTTCCAGCACAACAAAGTCAGTGGGAAAGGCGAATGGCCCAACTCTGACAATCATGTCTTCAATCACGCCTGATGGGTATTTAGTGAAACCATCAGCAAGTTGGAGACATATCCAGGTTGGTTTAACTTCTTCAGTTAAGCCAAGCTTCCTGATAGTGGATGCAGGTATTAGGTTGATGCTTGCCCCAAGATCGCATAAGGCTATCTTGGTGCAATTACCTTCTAATATGCATGGTATCAGAAAACTCCCAGGGTCTTTAAGCTTTTCAGGAAAGCTCTTCAGAATGACTGCACTGCATTCTTCAGTGAGGAGAACTCTTTCTGTTTCTCTCCAATCCTTTTTATGACTCAAGATCTCTTTCATGAACTTGGCATAAGAAGGTATTTGCTCAAGTGCTTCTACAAATGGAATCTTTATTTCAAGAGTCCTGAGATAATCTGCAAAGCGAGCAAATTGCTTATCCTGCTCCTCTTTCCGGAGTTTTTGAGGATAAGGTATCTTGGCTTTATATTCTTCAACCTTAGTTGTTGCAGGTTTATTGCCTACAGAAGTGGTTGAAGAAGCCTTTTTAGAGGGATTGTTATCAGCATTTGTGTGTGTCTGATCCCTCACTGGCAATTGAGTGCCAGAGTTAGAAGCTGGAGTGAAACTGGACGCCAGCTCCTTGTTTGCTCCTGGCGTCTGAACGCCAGAACTGTGCCCATTTTGGGCGTTCAGCGCCAGATCTTGCCCATTTTGGGCGTTCAATGCCAGATCCTTGCCCATTTCTGGCGTTGAACGCCAGTCCTGCCTTGTTTCTGGCATTGAACGCCAGTCCTGAGCATGGTATGGGCGTTCAGCGCCAGCCTTCCACCACTTTTCTGGCGTTTTAGTTCCAGAATTACTTTTCCCTGGGCTCTTACTGTCCTCAGGTGAATTTTGGGTGGTTTGCTCATTTCTTAGCTTTTTGCTGCCTTGAGGTGGGGTATTTAATGTTTTCCCACTTCTTAGTTGAACTGCTTGGCATTCTTCTGCTATTTGCCTTGACAGCTGCTGCTTTGTTTGCTTAAACTGTTCGTCCATATATATATTAGCCATCCTTGTCTCTTGTAACCTGTCTTTAAATTCGGCTAGCTGCTTTGTTAGAAAGTCCAATTGCTGATTGAATTCAGCAGCTTGTTTTACAGGACTGAGTTCAGCATTTACTGTTTTAACCTCTTCATTCATGGAAGGGTTGCTGCTTAGGTACAGATGCTGATTCCTGGCAACTGTATCAATGAGCTCTTGAGCCTCTTCAATTGTCTTTCTCATGTGGATAGATCCACCAGCTGAGTAATCTAGAGACATCTGAGCTCCTTCTGCAAGCCCATAGTAGAAGATGTCTAACTGAACCCACTCTGAAAACATTTCAGAGGGGCATTTTCGTAGCATCTCTCTGTATCTCTCCCAGGCATCATAAAGAGATTCATTATCTCCTTGTTTAAAGCCTTGGATGTCCAGCCTTAGCTGTGTCATCCTTTTTGGAGGAAAATATTGATTCAGGAATTTTTCTGTCAGCTGTTTCCATGTCCTTATGCTGGCCTTAGGTTGGTTATTCAACCACCTCTTAGCTTGATCTTTTACAGCAAATGGAAACAGTAATAGTCTGTAGACATCCTGATCTATTTCTTTATCATGTACTGTGTCAGTAATTTGTAAAAACTGTGCCAGAAACTCTGTAGGTTCTTCCTGTGGAAGACTGGAATACTGGCAATTTTGCTGCACCATGATAATGAGCTGAGGATTCAACTCAAAGCTACTGACTCCAATGGAGGGTATGCAGATACTACTCCCATATGAAGCAGTAGAGGGGTTAGCATATGACCCCAGAGTCCTCCTGGACTGTTCATTTCCACTTAGATCCATGATGGAGAAAGGGAGATGATATAAAAAAATATTTTTATTTATTTATTTATTTATTTATTTATTTATTTCGAAAATAAAATAAATTAAAATAAAATAAATAAAAATAGGTGAAGATTTTCGAAAAAAATTGAGGGGAGAGAAAGTGGTAAGGAAGTTTTGAAAAAGATATGATTTGGAAAAGATTTTAAATTTTTTTTTAAAAAAAATCTGAATTTTTTTTTTAAAAATAATTTTCGAAAATTTGTTTTAAAATTAGAGAGAAAAGATATTTTTGAATTTAGTGAGGAAAGAGAAAAACAATAAAATAGCACAAGACTTAAAACTTTTAGATCTAATGCTCCTTATTTTCGAAAATTTTGGAGGGAAAACACCAAGGAACACCAAACTTAAAAATTTTAAGATCAAGACACAAGAAAAACTCAAGAACACTTTGAAGACTCACAAGAACACAAGAACATGAAGAAAGAACACCAAACTTAAAATTTTTAGAAAACCAAACCAAAATTTTCGAAAACCAAAGGGAAATCAACAAGAAAACACCAAACTTAAAGTTTGGCACAAAATTTAATAGAGAAATTATTATTTATGAAAAAGAAGATTTTGAAAAGAATATAAAAGATTCTAACCCAATTACCAAGAACACAGACTAACGCTCTAGCCAAATGAGTTATGAATGTAACACTTGTTTTGAAGAAGTATTTTAATTTTTTTTTGAAAACTAATGTTTTGAAAAGGCACAGGAAAACAAGAAGAATCACAAAACAAGAAAAACCAGAGATTAAACAAGAAAAGTCAATAAATAAAAAAATAAAATTTTTGAATTTTTTTTTTTTGAAAAAGAAAATAAGGATTCTAAAATTTTAACCAAAAACAATAATAAGAGACTCTAAACCAAAAAGAAAAATTTTTCCTAATCTAAGCAACAAAATAAACCGTCAGTTGTTCAAACACGAACAATCCCCGGCAACGGCGCCAAAAACTTGGTGCACGAATTGTGAATCACACTTTTCACAACTCGTACCACTGACCAGCAAGTGCACTGGGTCGTCCAAGTAATACCTCACGTGAGTAAGGGTCGAATCCCACGGAGATTGTTGGTTTGAAGCAATCTATGGTTATCTTGTAAATCTTAGTCAGGAAGTCAATTATGTTTATCAGTTGAATTGCAAATAAACAAGAGAGCATGGATTAAAGGTTACTTGTTATGCAGTAATGGAGAATATGTTGGAGTTTTGGAGATGCCTTGTCTTCTGAATCTCTGCTTTCTTCTGTCTTCTTGTTCACGCACGCACGTCCTCCTATGGCAAACTGTGTGTTGGTGGATCACCGTTGTCAATGGCTACCTTCCATCCTTCCAGTGAAAACTACGCTCACGCGCTCTGTCACAGCACGGCTAATCACCGGTTGGTTCTCGATCCGGTTGGAATAGATTCCCTTGATTCCTTTGCGTTTGTCACTAACGCCCAGCCTTCAGGAGTTTGAAACTCGTCACAGTCATTCAATCCTTGAATCCTATTCGGAATACCATAGACAAGGTTTAGACTTTCCGGATTCTCATGAATGCCGCCATCTATTCTAGCTTATACCACGAAAATTCTGGTTAAGAGATCTAAGAGATACTCATTCAATCTAATATAGAATGGAGGTGGTTGTCAGGCACACGTTCATGGGTTGAGAATGGTGATGAGTGTCACAGTTCATCACCTTCATCACAGTTAAGCGTGAATGAATATCTTAGATAGGAACAGGCGTGTTTGAATAGAAAACAGAAATACTTGCATTAATTCATCGAGACACAGCAGAGCTCCTCACCCCCAACAATGGAGTTTAGAGACTCATGCCATCAAAGAGTACAAAGTTCAGATCTAAAATGTCATGAGATACGAAATAAGTCTCTAAAAGTTGTTTAAATACTAAACTAGTAGCCTAGGTTTACAAAAAATGAGTAAACTATGATAGATGGTGCAGAGATCCACTTTTGGGGCCCACTTGGTGTGTGCTGGGGCTGAGACTTAAGCAATTCACGTGCATAAGGCCATTTTGGGCATTCAACGCCAGGTTTGGATCCATTTCTGGCGTTGAACTCCAACTTTTAATCCTTTTCTGGCGCTGGACGCCAGAATTGGGCAGAGAACTGGCGTTGAACGCCAGTTTACGTCGTCTATTCTTGAGCAAAGTATAGACTATTATATATTTCTGGAAAGCCCTGGATGTCTACTTTCCAAATCAATTGGAAGCGCACCATTTCGAGTTCTGTAGCTCCAGAAAATCCACTTTGAGTGCAGGGAGGTCAGAATCCAACAGCATCAGCAGTCCTTTTTCAGCCTAAATCAGATTTTTGCTCAGCTCCCTCAATTTATCCAGAAAAATACCTGAAATTACAGAAAAATACACAACTCATAGTAAATTCCAGAAATATGAATTTTTCCTAAAAACTAATGGAAATAAACTAAAAACTAACTAAAACATACTAAAAACTATATGAAATTAACCCCAAAAAGCGTATAAAATATCCGCTCATCACTTTTTGATCTTCTCTAATCTCATGGAGAATGATGGAGTGCTCTTGGTGTTCCATCCTTAGTTGTCTCATGTTGGAACTTAATTCTCCTAGGAAAGTGTTGATTTTCTCCCAATAGTTTTGTGGAGGGAAGTGCATCCCTTGAGGCATCTCAGGGATTTCATGGTGAGAAATTTCCTCATGATCTTGTTGAGGTCCATGATCTCTTGTTTGCTCCATCCTTTTCTTGGTGATGGGCTTGTTCTCATCAATGAGGAAGTCTCCTTCTATGTCAATTCCAGCTGAATTGCAGAGGTGACAAATGAGGTGAGGAAAAGCTAACCTTGCCAAAGTGGAGGACTTGTCAGCCACCTTGTAGAATTCTTGAGGTATAATCTCGTGAACTTCCACTTCCTCCCCAATCATGATACTATGGATCATGATGGCTCAATCTACAGTAACTTCAGACCGGTTGCTAGTCGGAATAATTGAGCGTTGGATGAACTCCAACCATCCTCTAGCTACAGGCTTAAGGTCCAGTCTTCTCAATTGAACCGGCTTGCCTCTTGAGTCAACTTTTCATTGAGCTCCTTCCACACATATGTCCATGAGGACTTGGTCCAACCTTTGATCAAAGTTGACCCTTCTAGTGTAGGGGCGTGCGTTTTCTTGCATCATTGGCAAGTTGAACGCCAACCTTACATTTTCTAGACTGAAATCTAAGTATTTCCCCCAAACCATGGTAAGCCAGTTCTTTGGGTTTGTGTTCACACTTTGATCATGGTTCCTAGTGATCCATGTGTTTGCATAGAACTCTTGAACCATTAAGATCCCGACTTGTTGAATAGGATTAGAGAGAACTTCCCATCCTCTTCTTCTAATCTCTTGTCGGATCTCTGGATATTCGCTCTTTTTGAGCTTAAAAGGGACCTCAGGGATTACCTTTTTCTTGGCCACAACTTCATAGAAGTGGTCTTGATGGACCTTTGAGATGAATCTCTCCATCTCCCTTGACTCAGAGGTGGAAGCAATTGCCTTCCCTTTCCTCTTTCTTGAGGTTTCTATGGCCTTAGGTGCCATTAATGGTTATGAAAAAACAAAAAGTAATGCTTTTACCACACCAAACTTAAAAGGTTTGCTCGTCCCCGAGCAAAAGAAGAAAGGAAGTAGTAGAAGAAGAAGAAAATAGAGGAGATGGAGGGAGAGGGTGTATTCGGCCATTAGGAGGAGGAGTGGTGGTTGTAATGTGTGAAAATGGAGTAATGTTGAGGGGTTTATATAGGGGTGGGGGGAAGGGTAGGTTTCGGCCATTAGGGTTGGTTTGGGAGGGAAAAGAATTTGAATTTTGGAGGTATGTGGGGTTTATGGGGAAGAGTGGATGGATGTGAGTGGTTAACGGTATTTGGGGAAGAGGTACGGAGGTGATTGGTGAAGGGTATTTGGGGAAGAGGTATGGAGGCGATTGGTGAAGGGTATTTGTGGAAGAGAGTTATGAAAAGGTGTGAAGAGGAGAGAAGAAGAGGTGGGGTAGGTGGGGATCCTGTGGGGTCCACAGATCCTGTGGGGTTAAGGACTTAGCATCCCTGCTCCAATTAGGCGTGCAAAATTCCCTTAGAAAGCATGTCTGGCATTAAACGCCAGCTTGCTGCTTGTTTTTGGCGTTTAACGCCAAATCCATGCTCTGTTCTGGCGTTAAACGCCAGTCTGGTGCTTCTTACTGGCGTTTAAACGCCAGTAAGCTCTTCCTCCAGGGTGAGTGAAGAGAGGAAGATTGATGGTTTAGAGGTTATAGTAAACTCTCGTTGCAAGTATAGTTACTAAACCAAACAATCAACCTTTCTTACAAAAGTTTTGGTTGTCACAAGTAACAAATCCCTTTTAAAATTGATAACCAAGTATTTAAACCTCGGGTCGTCTTCTCAAGGAATTGCAAGGAAGTATGTTCTTATTATTGGTTAGGAGTCTTGTAAATTGGGAGTTTTGAAAGTAAGGAACCAGTATGTTAAATGATAAGAAAAATAAAATAGCAATAATAAAATAAACTCTTGGCAAGGTATTAGAACTGGAAGTCCTATCCTTATCAATTGTGATGAGAATTGGATTTTAATCCCACTTTGTTAATCTCTAACTATGAAGGTAAATCAAGTAGATTAATTAGGTTAATCCTCAGGTCCTAGTCAATTCCTATGGAAAGACTAGAGTTATTGGAGCAACTCCCAATTTCAACCACTGCTTTATTTGACAGCTCAAGCATTACCAATTACTTAACCAAAGCCAAAAGGGAAGAGAATATCTAAATCAAATTAAAAGCATCAATGTAAATAAAGCAAAGCAATCTTAAATCTGAAATACCTCAAATAATATTAATTAAGAAAATCATAACATGAATATAGCATAAGCAAAATTGAAAAGATAAATATCAATTAAAGTAATAAAATAAAAGTAGAAAAAACAAATTAGAGGAACGTTGAACCTGTAATAAAGAAGAAATAATCCTAAATCCTAAAACTAAATCCTAAGAGAGAGGAGAGAACCTCTCTCTCTAAAAACTACATCTAAAAACCTAAAATTGTGAATTATGAAAGCATGATTATGAATGGATGCATTCCCCCACTGTATAGCCTCTAATCTATGTGTTCTGGGCTGAAAACTGGGTCAAAAACAGCTCAGAAATCGCCCCCTGCGATTTCTGTTACATTCAGGTCGCGGGAAAGTGACGCGGAGGCGTCGTCCACGCGTCCACGCGGATTGAAGTTCGCAGATGCGACGTGGACACGTCATTCACGCGTTCGCGTCACCTAAAGTCGGGGAAGTTATAGCAAATTATATATCAAATCGAAGCCCCAGACATTAGCTTTCCAACGCAACTAGAACCGCATCATTTGGACCTCTGTAGCTCAAGTTATGACCGTTTGAGTGCAGAGAGGTCAGGCTGGACAGCTTTAGCAGTTCCTTCAGTTTCTTGTATTCCTTCCACTTTTGCATGCTTCCTTTCCATCCTCTGAGCCATTCCTGCCCTGTAATCTCTGAAATCACTTAACACACATATCAAGGCATCTAATGGTGATAAGAGAGGATTAATAGTAGCAATATAAAGGTCAAAGAAGCATGTTTTCAATCATAGCACAAAATCAGGAAGGAGAATGTAAACTCATGCAAATAGTATGAATAAGTGGGTAAAGAGTTGATAAAATCCACTCAATTGAGCACAAGATAAACCATAAAATAGTGGTTTATCAACCTCCCCACACTTAAACATTAGCATGTCCTCATGCTAAGCTCAAGAGAAGCTATAAAGGAGTGAAGAGAAATGATAGAATGTATGAAATGCAACCTATCTGTATGAATGCAACTACATGCAAAATATTTCTACCTACTTGGTTAAAAAGTAAATAAATTCTCCAAGAATAAATATGAACTGGATTTCACTAATTCAAATCATGAAAATGAAGTACAAATAGACTTGCAAGAAGAAAATAGCTCATGAAAGCAGGGAACAAGGAATTGAGCATCGAACCCTCGCTAGTAGTGTATACACTCTAATCACTCAAGTGTTTAAGGTTCGATTCTCTCAATTCTCTACTAACCTTGCTTTCTAAGGCTTGCTTTTCTTCTACCAATCAACATAAATTTAATGCACAGATACACATATCAAGAGGTCTTTTAAGGGTTGTAATGGGGTTAGGGTCAAGGTAGGATTGTATTTGGCGAAGTAGACTAAAATCTGAATCCTTAATTAACTTAAACTTTCCACCTAACTTTAGACAATCCATGTAATCATAATACAAAACCTAACTATCCATTAACCATGTTTTCTACATATTCATGCATTCTAATTTCAAGTACAGTACATATGCATTGCTTTCACCACTTACTTTGGGGCATTTTGTTCCCTTTTTGCTTAATTGCTCTTTTTTTTTTCTTTTCTTTTTCTCACTTTTATATATATATATATATATTTTTTTTTTTTTTTTTCTCAATGCATATGATTAAATTATTGGATGCATGAATCATGTCCTAAACATTTTTTTTCACATTTTCAGAAAATTCTAACATACTCAATTCTCAAACCAAATGTTTCCAAACTCAATTTTCCCACACTTAAATTATAAACACTCTCACTAGTCTAAGCTAACAAAGGATTCAAATTAAGGGCATTATTGTCTTTCTCTTAGAGTTAATGATGTGCTAAAGTAAAGAACAAAGGGGTATAATAGCCTCAACATTGGTTTGCAAAGAATAATGAAAGAGTAAGGCCATATGGGTATGTAAGCTCAGTGAAACAAAGGCCTCAATCATGTAAGTGTATGCATACATCAAACCATGAAAATATAGAATTAAGCAAGACAAAGATAACAATTTTAGAGAGAAAAACACACCAAAAATAAAATATTGGTTGGTAAAATGCAACCAATTCAAATAGCTCAAAAATCTCACAGGTTTTGTGTGTTCGAGCTCTAAACCATGTTCCAATATAATATTTCTTTAAACAAGTTGGTGCACGAAATTGTGTATGTCAATGTCAATATTACTATTTCTTACAATTTTGCACAACTAACCAGCAAGTGCACTGGGTCGTCCAAGTAATACCTTACGTGAGTAAGGGTCGAATCCCACGGAGATTGTTGGCTTGAAGCAAGCTATAGTTATCTTATTATTCTTAGTTAGGATACCAACAACAGTGTTTTTCAAGTTCAATTGTGAAAAGTAAAAAGGCATAAAATAAATACTTATTGTGCAATAATGGAGAATATGTTGGAGTTTTGGAGATGCTTTGTCATCTAAATTTCAGCTTTTCTCTTGTGCTCCTCTTCACACACGCAAGGCTCCTCCTATGGCAAGCTATATGTAGGGTGTCACCGTTGTCAATGGCTACTTCCGATCCTCTCAGTGAAAATGGTCCAAATGCTCTATCACAGCACGGCTAATCATCTGTTGGTTCTCGATCATGTCGGAATAAGATCCATTGATCCTTTTGCGTCTGTCACTACGCTCAACAATCGCGAGTTTGAAGCTCGTCACAGCCATTCAATCCTTGAATCCTACTCGGAATACCACAGACAAGGTTTAGACTTTTCGGATTCTCATGAATGCCGCCATCAATACTAGCTTATACCACGAAGATTCTGATTAAGAAATCTAAGAGATACTCATTCAATCTAATGTAGAACGGAGGTAGTTGTTAGGCACACGTCCAAGGATTGAGGAAGGTGATGAGGGTCGCGGATCATCACCTTTTTCATAGTGAAGCGAGAATGAACATCTTAGATAGAAACAAGCGTGTTTGAATGGAAAACATAAATAATTGCATTAATTCATCGAGACGCTGCAGAGCTCCTCACCCTCAACAATGGAGTTTAGAGACTCATGCCGTCAAAGAGTACAAAGTTTAGATCTAAAAATGTCGTGAGATACAAAATAAATTTCTAAAAGTTATTTAAATACTAAACTAGTAACCTAGGTTTATAGAAAATGAGTAAACTATGATAGATAGTGCAGAAATCTACTTCTGGGACCCACTTGGTGTGTGCTGGGGTTGAGACTTAAGCTTCTCACGTGCCTGGGCTGTTTCTGGCGCTGAACGCCGAACTGCAACATGGAACTGCCGTTGAACGCCAGTTTACGTCGTCTATCCTTGAGCAAAGTATGGACTATTATATATTTCTGGAAAGCCCTGGATGTCTACTTTCCAACGCAATTGAGAGCGCGCCAATTGGACTCTTGTAGCCTCAGAAAATCCATTTCGAATGCAGAGAGGTCAGAATCCAACAGCATCAGCAGTCCTTTTTCAGGCTGAATCAGATTTTTGCTCAGCTTCCTCAATTTCAGCCAGAAAGTACCTGAAATTACAGAAAAATACACAAACTCATAGTAAAGTCCAGAAATATGAATTTTGCTTAGAAACTAATGAAAATATACTAAAAACTAACTAAAACATACTAAAAACTACATGAAATTAACCCCAAAAAGCGTATAAAATATCCGCTCATCACAACACCAAACTTAAACTGTTGCTTGTCCCCAAGCAACTAGACAAATAAAACAGAATACAAATAAGTCAAGAAGCAATAATTTCTCAGAGTTTTTGAGTGAAGCTCAGATTCTAATTAGATGAGCGGGACTAGTAGCTTTTTGCGTCCGAACAGTTTTGGCATCTCACTTTATCCATTGAAGCTCAGAATGATTGGCATCTATAGGAACTTAGAATTCAGATAGTGTTATTGAGTCTCCTAGTTCAGTATGTTGATTCTTGAACACAGCTACTTTATGAGTCTTGGCCGTGGCCCTAAGCACTTTGTTTTCCAGTATTACCACCGGATACATAAATGCCACAGACACATAATTGGGTGAACCTTTTCAGATTGTGACTCAGCTTTGCTAGAGTCCCCAATTAGAGGTGTCCAGGGTTCTTAAGCACACTCTTCTTTTTTCTTTGGACCTTGACTTTAACCGCTTAGTCTCAAGTTTTCACTTGACACCTTCACGCCACAAGCACATGGTTAGGGACAGCTTGGTTTAGCCGCTTAGGCCAGGATTTGATTCCTTTAGGCCCTCCTATCCACTGATGCTCAAAGCCTTGGATCCTTTTTCTGCTTGCTTTTTCTTTTTCTCTCTCTCTCTTTTTTTTTTCTTTTTTTTTCTGTAAGCTTTTGTATTCACTGCTTTTTCTTGCTTCAAGAATCAATTTGTTTATGATTTTTCAGATTATCAAATAACATTTCTCCTTTTTCATCATTCTTTTAAGAGCCAACATATTTAACATTGATAAACATCAAATTCAAAAGACCTATGCACTGTTCAAGCATTCATTCAGAAGACAAAAAGTATTGCCACCATATGTAAATAATTAGAATTTTTCTTATTAAAAACTCGAAAAATATTGCCTCCTTATTCTAAAGAAAATCTGCTATTTTATTCATGTTTAATGATGATGAGAAAAATAAATTATAGCTTAATTGGAGATAAAATCAAAATATAGATACTAATTACTACTATATAACTTCTAAGGTAAAACTCAAATAAGAACAATTATCACGGAGTTAAGGCTAAGATTAGAACTTAACAACCTTGACTTTGGGAAGTGGATGCCTCTTTAGTCTGTGGAGTGCTTGGTCCTTCAAGAGATAGCTTCTGACGCTTTAATTCCTTCAGTTCACGCCCTTGCTCTTCTTGTTCTCTGAGCAGTTTGCAGAGCATGCTATTTTGATTTTACTGTTCTTCCTTTATTTGATCCATAGCTTCTTGCAACTTGGTAACAGATGCTTCAAGATGTTCCCAATATTCAAATTGAGGGATTTCCGGGAGGAATTCCTGTGCCCCCCTCTTAATGGGGTTATCCTGCACTTGTTGTTTTTTCATTGTGGTTTTAGTGATTGGTTGCTCAACTGAGATATACTCTGTTATTCCCATCCTCACTCCAGCATCTTTGCAGAGCATAGAGATTAAGCTTGGGTAAACCAACCTTGCATCCTTGGAGTTCTTGTTTGCAATTATGTAAAGTTCACATGAAATCAGTTGATGAACTTCCACTTCTTTTCCCAACATAATGCAATGGATCATCACTGCTCTCTTAATGGTGACTTCAGAGCGGTTGCTAGTGGGCAATATAAAACGTCCAATGAAGTCCAGCCATCCTCTGGCGACTGGTTTGAGATCTTATCTCTTGAGTTGATTTGGGACGCCCTTGCTGCTGGTGGTCCACCTGGCTCCAGGGATGCATATATCCTCTAGAATCTTGTCCAGGCCCTTGTTTGTTCTCATCATTCTCCTATTGAAGGAGTCTGGGTCATCTTTCAGCTGAGGTAGCTTAAAGATCTCCCTGATTTTGTCAGGGTGGATGTGAAAAATCTTTCCTCTGACCAAGGTCCGATAGTCATAGAGGGCAGTTCCAGATATTCTCTGCCTGTCTGTCTGCCACAGATTAGCGTAGAAGTCCTGAACCATATTCCTTCCCACTTTTATTTCAGGATTAGCTAGGATTTCCCAGTTCCTGTTTCAAATTTTCTCTTGGATCTCCGGATATTCATCTTCTTTCAGATCAAATTTGACTTCCGGGATCACTGATCTTAGACCCATTATTTTGTAGTAATGGTCTGAATGTTCTTTGGTTAAGAACTTCCCTTGATTCCAAAGTGGTTTTGGAATACTCTCTTTCTTGTCTCTTGGAGTGGGTTGTTTTCCTTTAGGATCCATGATCTTAGTGGTTATGGTTTAGTGATCACGGATAAACACACCAAACTTAGAGGTTTGCTTGTCCTCAAGCAAAAGAAAAGAAAGGAGAGGGATAGAAGGAAAGCTAGTGTCGAATGGTGGATGAGAGGAGGGAGGCCAAATGTGGCTTTAAAAGGGAGGGGGTGGGTTTTCGAAAATTTTAAAAAGATAAGATAGAGGATATGATTTATAAAAGATAAGTATGATAAGAAAAAGATATAAAAATTTGTGGATGATATTTGGAAAAGATAATTCTGAAATTTATTTATTTTGAAAAAGATTTTGAGTTTTGAAAATTTTGAAAAAGAGTTGGATTGGATTAAAAAAAGATATGTGTTTATGGATTAAGATATATTTGATATTTTTGAAATAGGGATTTTAGAAATTAGGGTTAAAAAAAGTTTTGGAATTGAGAGTTTGTAACATGTTTATGCAAGAAATCATGAATTGAAACATGAAAATTAAAATTAAAATAAAAAATGTGAAGAAAAAACGAATTTACCTCCTCCCTACCATCCTGGTGTTAAACGCCCAAATGCTGCTTCTACTAGGCGTTCAACGCCCAGTTGTTGCTTCTTTCTGGCGTTGAACACCAGGAATTCCTTTGTCACTGGGCGTTTTTCTGAACGCCCAGGATGCTGTAAATCTGGCGTTAAATGTCCAGAAGCTGCTTCTTTCTGGCATTTAACACCCAGATGGCTATCTTTACTGGCGTTAAACGCCCAGTAGATGCTCCTTTTAGGCGTTTAACGCCCTGTTGTGCCTCTTACTGGCGTTTTCTTGCCAGTGAGCTCTTTTTCTTTGTTTTGTGTGCTGAATCCTTCTGTAACCCTGTGAACCTATGCAATTGAATTTTTACCATATTAAAATTGAATTTATATGCTCTAAAAATAAATAAAATGAAGAATAGGGCAAAATAACAGAAAGAGTTTTGCCAATGGCTGGGTTGCCTCCCAGCAAGCGCTTCTTTATTGTCTTTAGCTAGACTTTGCTGAGCTTTTAAACTAGCCTCAGCCTTGAGCACTCTTGCTCAACGTTGCCTTCAAGATAGTGTTCGATTCTCTGTCCATTAACAATGAACTTCTTATCAGAATCAATGTCTTGAAGCTCCACATAACCATATGGTGATACACTTGTAATCACATATGGTCCTCTCCACCGGGATTTCAGTTTCCCAGGGAATAGCCTGAGCCTAGAGTTAAATAATAGAACCTTTTGTCCTGGTTCAAAGACTCTTGATGACAGCTTCCTGTCATTCCACCTTTTTGATTTCTCCTTATAAAGCTTGGCATTTTCGAAAGCAGTGAGTCTAAATTCCTCTAGCTCATTTAGCTGGAGTAATCTTTTTTCTCCGGCTAATTTGGCATCAAAGTTCAGGAATATGGTTGCCCAGTAGGCCTTATGTTCCAGTTCCACGGGCAGATGACAGGCCTTACCATACATAAGCTAGTATGGAGAGGTCCCTATAGGAGTCTTGAATGCTGTTCTATAAGCCCACAGAGCATCATCCAAGCCTCTTGCCCAATCCTTTCTACGGTACTTACAGTCCGTTCCAGGATTCTTTTTAGTTCTCTGTTAGAGACTTCAGCTTGCCCATTTGTCTATGGATGATATGGAGTTGCCACCTTGTGGCTAATCCCATATCGGACCATGGCAGAGTAAAGCTGTTTGTTGCAGAAGTGAGTGCCCTCATCACTGATTAGTACTCTAGGGACACCAAACCTGCTGAAGATATGTTTCTAGAGGAACTTCAGCACTATCTTAGTATCATTAGTGGGTGTGGCAATGGCCTCTATCCATTTGGATACATAGTCAACTGCCACCAGAATGAAAGTGTTTTGAGTATGATGGTGGGAAAGGGCCCATGAAGTCAATTCCCTATACGTCAAACAACTCAATCTCCAGGATCCCTTGTTGAGGCATGGCGTAACCATGGGGCAGATTACCAGCTCTTTGGCAACTGTCATAGTTACGTACAAACTCTCGGGAATCTCTATAGAGGGTAGGCCAGTAGAAGCTACATTGGAGGACCTTGGTGGCTGTTCGCTCACCTCCGAAATGGCCTCCATATTGTGATCCATGGCAATGCCATAAGATCCTCTGAGCTTTTTCTCTAGGCACACACTTACGGATTATTCCGTCTGCACATCTCTTAAAGAGATAGGGTTCATCCCACAAGTAGTACTTTGCATCAGTGATTAATTTTTTCTTTTGTTGCCTGCTGTACTCCTTGGGTATGAACCTTGCAGCTTTATAGTTTGCAATGTCTGCAAACCATGTTGTTTCCTGAATGGCAAACAAATGCTCATACGGAAAGGTCTCAAAGATCTCAATAGAGGGGGAAACTCCCCTTCTACTGGTTCTATCCGGGACAGATAATCAGCCACTTGGTTCTCTGTCCCTTTTCTGTCTCTTATTTCTATATCAAACTCTTGCAGAAGTAACACCCATCTTATGAGCCTGGGTTTTGAATCCTGTTTTGTGAGTAGATATTTAAGAGCAGCATGGTCAGTGTACACAATCACCTTTGATCCCACTAAGTAAGATCTAAACTTGTCAATGGCATAAACCACTGCAAGTAATTCCTTTTCTGTGGTTGTGTAATTTTTCTGGGCATCATTTAAAACACGGCTAGCATAATAAATGACATGCAGAAGCTTGTCATGCCTCTGCCCCAGTACTGCACCAATGGCGTGGTCATTGGCATCATATATTAGTTCGAATGGTAATGTCCAGTTTGGTGCAGAAATGACTGGTGCTGTGACCAGCTTAGCTTTCAGGGTCTCAAACGCTTGCAGACACTCTGTGTCAAACACACATGGCGTGTCAGCAGCTAGTAGATTGCCCAGGGGTTTTGCAATTTTTGAAAAATCTTTTATAAACCTCCTGTAGAATCCTGCATGCCCCAGAAAGCTTCTGATTGCCTTAACATTGGCAGGTGGTGGTAATTTTTCAATCACCTTGGTGCACGAAATTGTGATGTCCAGGCTCGAACAATCCCTGGTAATGGCTCCAAAGCTTGGTGCTTTGATCTTAATTCATAATTGTCACAACTTCGATACAACTAACCAGCAAGTGCACTAGGTCGTCCAAGTAATACCTTACGTGAGTAAGGGTCGAATCCCACGGAGATTGTTGGTATGAAGCAAGCTATGGTCACCTTGTAAATCTCAGTCAGGCGGATATAAAATAATCATGGAGTTTTCGAATTTAATATAATAAAATAGGGATAGAGATACTTATGTAAATCATTGGTAGGAATTTCAGATAAGCGAATGGAGATACTTTTCGTTCCTCTGAACCTCTGCTTTCCTGCTATCTTCATCCAATCAGTCTTACTCCTTTCCATGGCTGGCTTTATGCAAGGGCATCACCGTTGTCAGTGGCTACATCCCCTCCTCTCAGTGAATAATATGCTCACGCACCCTGTCATGGCACGGCTATTCATCTGTCGGTTCCCGATCATGCTGGAATAGGATTCACCCTCCTTTTGCGTCTGTCACTAACGCCCAGCACTCGCGAGTTTGAAGCTCGTCATAGTCATTCAATCATTGAATCCTACTCAGAATACCACAGACAAGGTTTAGACCTTCCGGATTCTCTTGAATGCCGCCATCATTCTAGCTTACGCCACGAAGATTCTGGTTAGGAGATCTAAGAGATACTCATTCTAGCTTAATTCATGTAGAACAGAAGTGTTTGTCAGGCACGCGTTCATAAGGGAGAAGGATGATGAGCGTCACACATAATCATCACCTTCATCACGTTCTTGGGTGCGAATGGATATCTTAGAAGAGAAATAAGAAGAATTGAATAGAAAACAGTAGTACTTTGCATTAATCTTTGAGGAACAACAGAGCTCCACACCTTAATCTATGGAGTGTAGAAACTCTACCGTCGAAAATACATAAGTGAAAGGTCCAGGCATGGCCGAGATGGCCAGCCCCCTTAACGTGATCAATAGTCTCCTAAGATGAACAATGGATTAAAACTGAGACCAAAGATTCCTAATACAATAGTAAGAGGTCCTATTTATAATAAACTAGTCACTAGGGTTTACATGAGTAAGTAATTGATGCATAAATCCACTTCCGGGGCCCACTTGGTGTGTGTTTGGGCTGAGCTTAAGTGTTGCACGTGCAGAGGCCATTTGTGGAGTTGAACGCCAGTTTCTGTGCCAGTTTGGGCGTTCAACTCTGGTTTTGGATCCTTTTCTGGCGCTGGACGCCAGATTTGGGCAGAAGGCTGGCGTTGAACGCCAGTTTACGTAGTCAATTCTTGGCCAAAGTATGGACTATTATATATTGCTGGAAAGCCCTGGATGTCTATTTTCCAACGCAATTGGAAGCGCGCCATTTCAAGTTCTGTAGCTCCAGAAATTCCACTTTGAGTGCAGGGAGGTCAGAATCCAACAGCATCAGCAGTCCTTTTTCAACCTCTGAATCTGATTTCTGCTCAAGTCCCTCAATTTCAGCCAGAAAATACCTGAAATCACAGAAAAACACACAAACTCATAGTAAAGTCCATAAATGTAAATTTAACATAAAAACTAATGAAAACATCCCTAAAAGTAACTAGATTCTACTAAAAACATACTAAAAACAATGCCAAAAAGCGTATAAATTATCCGCTCATCACAACACCAAACTTAAATTGTTGCTTGTCCCCAAGCAACTGAAAATCAAATAGGATAAAAAGAAGAGAATATACTACAAATTCCAAACTATCAATGAAACAGAGCTTCAATCATATGAGCGGGACTTATAGCTTTTTGCTTCTTGAATAGTTTTGGCATCTCACTTTATCCATTGAGGTTCAGAATGATTGGCATCTATAGGAACTTCAGATTTCGAATAGTGTTATTGACTCTCCTAGTTCAGTATGATGATTCTTGAACACAGCTTCTTTATGAGTCTTGGCCGTGGCCCTAAGCACTTTGTTTTCCAGTATTACCACCAGATACATAAATGCCACAGACACATAATTGGGTGAACCTTTTCAGATTGTGACTCAGCTTTGCTAAAGTCCCCAATTAGAGGTGTCCAGGGTTCTTAAGCACACTCTTTTTTTTTGCTTTGGACCTTGACTTTAACCGCTCAGTCTCAAGTTTTCACTTGACACCTACACGCCACAAGCACATGGTTAGGGACAGCTTGGTTTAGCCGCTTAGACCAGGATTTTATTCCTTTAGGCCCTCCTATCCACTGATGCTCAAAGCCTTGGGATCCTTTTTATTTGCCCTTGCCTTTTGGTTTTAAGGGTTATTGGCTTTTTCTGCTTGCTTTTTCTTTTTCTTTCTATTTTTTTTCGCCTATTTTTTTCTCTTTCTTCTTTTTTTTTTTTCTGCAAGCTTTGTTTTTTTTGCTGCTTTTTCTTGCTTCAAGAATCATTTTTATGATTTTTCAGATTATCAAATAACATGTCTCCTAGTCATCATTCTTTCAAGAGCCAACATATTTAACATTCTTAAACAACAACTTAAAAAGACATATGCACTGTTCAAGCATACATTCAGAAAACAAGAAGCATTGTCACCACATCAATATAATTAAGCTAAGTTCAAGGATAAATTCGAAACTCATGTACTTCTTGTTCTTTTGAATTAAAACATTTTTCTTTTAAGAGAGGTGATGGATTCATAGGACATTCATATCTTTAAGACAAAGTTACTAACTACTAATGATCATGTAATGGGGACACAAACATAGATAAGCACATAGAAAACGAAAAACAGAAGTAAGAAGAACAAGGAATGAATCCACCTTAGTGATGGTGGCGTTTCCTTCTTGAGGAACCAATGATGTCCTTGAGCTCTTCTATGTCTCTTCCTTGTCTTTGTTGCTCCTCCCTCATTGCCTTTTGATCTTCTCTTATTTCATGCAGCATGATGGAGTGCTCTTGATGTTCCACCCTTAGTTGTCCCATATTGGAACTCAATTCTCCTAGGGAGGTGTTGATTTGCTCCCAATAATTTTGTGGAGGAAAGTGCATTTGAGGCATCTCAAGGATCTCATGGAAATGAGCTTCTTGCGCCTCTTGAGCTCCATGACTGGGCTCTCTTGCTTGCTCCATCTTTTTCTTAGTGATGGGCTTGTCCTCTTTGATGAGGATATCTCCCTCTATGTCAATCCCAGCTGAATTGCATAGGTGGCAAATGAGGTGAGGGAAGGCTAACCTTGCCATAGTGGAGGACTTGTCAGCCACCTTGTAGAGTTCTTGAGGTATAATCTCATGAACTTCCACCTCTTCTCCAATCATGATGCTATGGATCATGATGGCCCGGTCTATAGTAACCTCAGACCGGTTGCTAGTGGGAATGATTGAGCATTGAATAAACTCCAACCATCCTCTAGCTATAGGCTTGAGGTCCAATCTTCTTAGTTGAACCGGCTTGCCTTTGGAGTCAATCTTCCATTGAGCTCCTTCTGCACATATGTCCATAAGGACTTGGTCCAACCTTTGATCAAAGTTGACTCTCCTTGTGTAGGGGCGTGCGTTCTCTTCCATGTATGGCAAGTTGAACGCCAACCTCACATTCTCCGGACTAAAATCTAAGTATTTCCCCCGAACCATTGTAACATAGTTCTTTGGATCCGGGTTCTTACTTTGATCATGGTTCTTGGTGATCCATGCATTGGCATAGAACTCTTGAACCATTAGGATGCCGACTTGTTGGATGGGATTTGTTAGAACTTCCCACCCTCTTCTTTGAATTTCATGTCGGATCTCCGGATACTCATTTCTTTTGAGTTTAAAAGGGACCTCAGGGATCACCTTCTTCTTGGCCACAACATCATAGAAGTGGTCTTGATGGGCTTTGGAGATGAATCTTTCCATCTCCCATGACTCGGATGTGGAAGCTTTTATCTTCCCTTTCCCTCTTCTAGAGGATTCTCCGGTCTTGGGTGCCATCAATGGTAATGGAAAAACAAAAAAGCTATGCTTTTACCACACCAAACTTAGAATATTGCTCGCCCTCAAGCAATAAACAAAAGAATAGAAGAAGAAGAAGAAGAAATATGGAGAGGGAGAGGGAATTGTGGTTTCGGCCAAGAGGAGTGTAGAGGGATGTGTTGTGTGAATTTGAAGAAGAATGGAGGGCTTTATATAGGGTAGGGAGGTAGGGTATTGGTTCGGCCATATGGGTGGGTTTGGGTGGGAAATTGGTTTTGAATTTTGAAGGTAGGTGGAGTTTATGAGGTAGGTTTATGGGGAAGAGGAGATGGATGTGAGTGGTGAAGGTTTAGTGGGGAAGGGAGATTGAGGTGATTGGTGAGGGGTCTTTAGGGAAGAGTGTTTGTGGGGTTGTGTGAAAGAAAGTGGTGAGAAGAAGTGAGTGGAGGTAGGTGGGGATCCTGTGGGGTCCACAGATCCTGAGTGGATCCTGTGGGGTCCACAGATCCTGAGGTGTTCAAGGATTTACATCCCTGCACCCATGAGGCATGTAAAAATGCCTTTGTACCCAACTCTGGGCGTTCAGCGCCAGGTTGGTGGCCATTTTGGGCGTTCAACGCCCCTCTGTGTGCCATTTCTGGCGTTGAACGCCAGAACCATGCCTGTTCTGGCGTTCAGCGCCCAGAAGCTGCCCATTTTGGGCGTTCAGCGCCAGCATCATGCTCTGTTCTGGCGCTGAACGCCAGACAGATGCTCCTCCAGGGTATGATTTTTCTTCTGCTATTTTTGATTCTGTTTTCAATTTTTATATTTATTTTGTGACTCCACATGATCATGAACCTAAGAAAACATGAAAAACAATGAAAATAAAAGTTAGATAAACATTGGGTTGCCTCCCAACAAGCGCTTCTTTAATGTCAATAGCTTGACAGTGGGCTCTCATGGAGCCTCATAGATGTGCAGAGCTTTGTTGAGACTCTCCAACACCAAACTTAGAGTTTGGATATGGGAGTTCAACACCAAACTTAGAGTTTGATTGTGGGGGCTCTGGTTGACTCTGCTTTGAGAGAAGCTTTTTCTGCTTCCTCTCCATGGTTGCAGAGGGAGATCCTTGAGTTTTAAACACAAGGGAGTTCTCATTCCATTGAAGGACTATTTCACCTCTGTCAACATCAATCACAGCTCTTGCTGTGGCCAGGAAAGGTCTTCCTAGGATGATGGATTCATCCTCTTCCTTTCCAGTATCCAGGACTATGAAATCAGTAGGTATGTAAAGGCCCTCAACCTTTACTAATACATCTTCTACTTGTCCATAAGCATGTTTTCTTGAGCTGTCTGCCATCTCTAGTGAGATTTTAGCAGCTTGCACCCCATAGATTCCCAGTTTCTCTATTACAGAGAGGCGCATGAGGTTTATTCCTGAACCAAGGTCACACAGAGCCTTAAAGATCATGGTGCCAATGGTACAGGGTATTATGAACTTTCCAGGATCCTGTCTCTTCTGAGGTAATATCAGTTGATCCAGATCACTTAGTTCATTGATGAACAAGGGAGGTTCAACTTTCCAAGTATCAATGCCAAATAATTTGGCATTCAGCTTCATGATTGCACCAAGAAACTTGGCAGTTTGCTCTTCAATGACATCCTCATTCTCTTCAGAAGAGGAATACTCATCAGAGCTCATGAAGGGCATAAGGAGGTTCAATGGAATCTCTATGGTCTCTAGATGAGCCTCAGAGTCCTTTGGTTCCTCAGAGGGAAGCTCCTTATTGATCACTGGACGTCCCAGGAGGTCTTCCTTCTTGGGATTCACGTCCTCTCCTCTCCTCACAGGTTCGGCCATGGCGCTTATGTCAATGGCCTTGCACTCTCCTTTTGGATTCTCTTCTGTATTGCTTGGGAGAGTACTAGGAGGGATTTCAGTGATCCTTTTACTCAGCTGGCCCACTTGTGCCTCCAAATTTCTAATGGAAGACCTTGTTTCATTCATGAAACTTACAGTGGCCTTAGATAGATCAGAGACTAGATTTGCTAAATTAGAAGCATTTTGTTCAGAGTTCTCTGTCTGTTGCTGAGTTGATGATGGAAAAGGTTTGCTATTGCTAAACCTGTTTCTTCCACCATTATTAAAGCCTTGTTGGGGCTTTTGATCCTTCCATGAGAAATTTGGATGATTTCTCCATGTTGAGTTATAGGTGTTTCCATAAGGTTCACCTAAGTAATTTACCTCTGCTATTGCAGGGTTCTCAGGATCATAAGCTTCTTCTTCAGAAGATGCCTCTTGAGTACTGTTGGATGCAGCTTGCATTCCATGCAGACTCTGAGAAATCATATTGACTTGCTGAGTCAATATTTTATTCTGAGCCAATATGGCATTCAGAGTATCAACCTCAAGAACTCCCTTCTTCATAGGCGTCCCATTACTCACAGGATTCCTTTCAGAAGTGTACATGAACTGGTTATTAGCAACCATATCAATGAGTTCTTGAGCTTCTGCAGGCATTTTCTTTAGGTGAATGGATCCACCTGCAGAAGTGTCCAGTGACATCTTTGATAGCTCAGATAAACCATCATAGAATATATCCAGGATGGTCCATTCTGAAAGCATGTCAGAAGGACACTTTTTGGTCAACTGTTTGTATCTTTCCCAAGCTTCATAGAGGGATTCACCTTCTTTCTGTCTGAAGGTTTGAACATCAGCTCTAAGCTTGCTCAGCTTTTGAGGAGGAAAGTACTTGGCTAAGAAAGCCGTGACCAGCTTATCCCAAGAGTTCAGGCTGTCTTTATGTTGAGAATCCAACCATAATCTAGCTCTGTCTCTTACAGCAAAAGGGAAAAGCATGAGCCTGTAGACTTCAGAATCTACTCCATTAGTCTTAACAGTATCACATATCTGCAAGAATTCAGTTAAGAACTGAAAAGGATCTTCAGATGGAAGTCCATGAAACTTGCAGTTCTGCTGCATCAGAGAAACTAATTGAGGTTTCAGCTCAAAGTTGTTTGCTCCAATGGCAGGAATGGAGATGCTTCTTCCATGTAAATTGGAATTAGGTGCAGTGAAGTCACCAAGCATCTTCCTTACATTATTATTATTTTCGGCTGCCATCTCCTCTTCCTGTTTGAAAATTTCTGAAAGGTTATCTCTGGATTGTTGTATTTTAGCTTCTCTTAATTTTCTCTTCAGAGTCCTTTCCGGTTCTGGATCTGCTTCCACAAGAATGTTCTTATCCTTGCTCCTGCTCATATGACAAAGAAGAAGGCACAGAAAAATAATAATAATAATAGAGATCCTTTATACCATAATATAGGGATCCCTTTGTGAGTGGAAGAAAAGAGGGGGAGACAAAGAATGTGATGTAAAGGAAGAAACACAACTGTACGGATGGAAGAGATGTGAGATGAGATGTTAGGATATGAATGAATAAATAGAATAGGATGGGGGAGGGATAATTTTCGAAAATTATTTTGAAAAAGAGTTAGTGATTTTTGAAAAATGGTTTTTTTAAAAAAATGTTGGAAATTTTCGAAAAAATTTTTTTAAAATTTAAAAATAAAAATAATTAGTTAATAAAAAAAGAAATTTTTGAAAAAGAGGGAAGATATTTTCGAAAATTAGAGAGAGAGAGAGTTAGTTAGGTAGTTTTGAAAAAGTTAAGAAACAAACAAAAAGTTAGTTAGTTAGTTGAAACAAATTTTGAAAAGATAGGAAGTTAGGAGGTTAGGAAAGATATTTTGAAAAGATATTTTTGAAAAAGATAAGATGAGAAGATATTTTTTGAAAAGATATGATAGAAATTAGTTTTTGAAAAAGATTTAATTTTTAAAATCTCAATTAATGACTTGATTCATAAGAAATCACAAGATATGATTCTAGAACTTAAAGTTTGAATCTTTCTTAACAAGCAAGTAACAAACTTCAAATTTTTGAATCAAAACATTAATTGATTATGTTATTTTCGAAAATTTGGTATAAAAATAAGAAAAAGATTTTTGAAAAATATTTTTGGAATTTTCGAAAATAACTAAGAATTTTGAAAAAGATTTGATTTTTGAAAAAGATTTTGAAAAAGATAAGATTTTCAAATTGAAAATTTGATTTGACTCATAAGAAACAATTTGATTTTTAAAAATTTTTGAAAAAGTCAACTCAATTTTCGAATTTGATGAGAGAAAAAGGGAAAGATATTTTTTTTTTATTTTTGAATTTTTATGATGAGAGAGAAAAACAAGAAAAATGATGCAATGCATGAAATTTTTAGATCAAAACAATGAATGCATGCAAGAATGCTATGAATGTCATGATGAACATCAAGAACATATTTTTGAAAAATTTTTAATGCAAAGAAAACATGCAAGACACCAAACTTAGAATTCTTTAATGCTTAGACACTAAGAATTCAAGAATGCATATGAAAAACAATAAAAGACACAAAACAAAAAATCATCAAGATCAAACAAGAAGACTTACCAAGAACAACTTGAAGATCATGAAGAACACTATGAATGCATGATATTTTCGAAAAATGCAAAATGCATATGCAAGTGACACCAAACTTATGATATGACTCAAGACTCAAACAAGAAACACAAAATATTTTTTTGATTTTTATGATTTTCTAATTTTTTTGGTGTTTTTTCGAAAATTATATGAAAAAGGAAAAATAAGGATTCCAAAATTTTTAATATGAATTCCAGGAATCTTGCATTCTTAGTCTAAAGCTTCAGTCCAGGAATTAAACATGGCTCACTAGCCAGCCAAGCTTTCAATGAAAGCTCCAGTCCAAAACACTAGACATGGCCAATGGCCAGCCAAGCTTCAGCAGGTGATCATGGATCAGCAGCAGGTGGATGAGCAACAACTAAGTTGCTCTTGATAACAAATTGCAAGCCTCAGTCCAAATGAATTTAGACATGACTTTACAGCCAGCCAGGCTTCACATGCTTCATGAAACACTAGAATTCATTCTTAAAAATTTTGAATAAATTTTTGAAAACATTTTTATTTTTTTTTTTTTTTTCGAAAACAAGAAAAATTTTTGAAAGATTTTTGAAAAGTTTTTGAAAAGAAAATAAAAAGAAAATTACATAATCTGAGCAACAGGATGAACCGTCAGTTGTCCATACACAAACAATCCCCGGCAACGGCGCCAAAAACTTGGTGCACGAAATTGTGATGTCCAGGCTCGAACAATCCCTGGTAATGGCTCCAAAGCTTGTGCTTTGATCTTAATTCATAATTGTCACAACTTCGATACAACTAACCAGCAAGTGCACTAGGTCGTCCAAGTAATACCTCACGTGAGTAAGGGTCAAATCCCACGGAGATTGTTGGTATGAAGCAAGCTATGGTCACCTTGTAAATCTCAGTCAGGCGGATATAAAATAATCATGGAGTTTTCGAATTTAATATAATAAAATAGGGATAGAGATACTTATGTAAATCATTGGTAGGAATTTCAGATAAGCGAATGGAGATACTTTTCGTTCCTCTGAACCTCTGCTTTCCTGCTATCTTCATCCAATCAGTCTTACTCCTTTCCATGGCTGGCTTTATGCAAGGGCATCACCGTTGTCAGTGGCTACATCCCCTCCTCTCAGTGAATAATATGCTCACGCACCCTGTCACGGCACGGTTATTCATCTGTCGGTTCCCGATCATGCTGGAATAGGATTCACCCTCCTTTTGCGTCTGTCACTAACGCCCAGCAGTCGCGAGTTTGAAGCTCGTCACAGTCATTCAATCATTGAATCCTACTCAGAATACCACAGACAAGGTTTAGACCTTCCGGATTCTCTTGAATGCCGCCATCATTCTAGCTTACGCCACGAAGATTCTGGTTAGGAGATCTAAGAGATACTCATTCTAGCTTAATTCATGTAGAACAGAAGTGTTTGTCAGGCACGCGTTCATAAGGGAGAAGGATGATGAGCGTCACACATAATCATCACCTTCATCACGTTCTTGGGTGCGAATGGATATCTTAGAAGAGAAATAAGAAGAATTGAATAGAAAACAGTAGTACTTTGCATTAATCTTTGAGGAACAGCAGAGCTCCACACCTTAATCTATGGAGTGTAGAAACTCTACCGTTGAAAATACATAAGTGAAAGGTCCAGGCATGGCTGAGATGGCCAGCCCCCTTAACGTGATCAATAGTCTCCTAAGATGAACAATGGATTAAAACTGAGACCAAAGATTCCTAATACAATAGTAAGAGGTCCTATTTATAATAAACTAGTCACTAGGGTTTACATGAGTAAGTAATTGATGCATAAATTCACTTCCGGGGCCCACTTGGTGTGTGTTTGGGCTGAGCTTAAGTGTTGCACGTGCAGAGGCCATTTGTGGAGTTGAACGCCAGTTTCTGTGCCAGTTTGGGCGTTCAACTCTGGTTTTGGATCCTTTTCTGGCGCTGGATGCCAGATTTGGGCAGAAGGCTGGCGTTGAACGCCAGTTTACGTCGTTAATTCTTGGCCAAAGTATAAACTATTATATATTACTGGAAAGCCCTAGATGTCTACTTTCCAACGCAATTGGAAGCGCGCCATTTCGAGTTCTGTAACTCCAGAAATTCCACTTTGAGTGCAGGGAGGTCAGAATCCAACAGCATCAGCAGTCCTTTTTCAACCTCTGAATCTGATTTCTGCTCAAGTCCCTCAATTTCAGCCAGAAAATACCTGAAATCACAGAAAAACACACAAACTCATAGTAAAGTCCAGAAATGTAAATTTAACATAAAAACTAATGAAAACATCCCTAAAAGTAACTAGATTCTACTAAAAACATACTAAAAACAATGCCAAAAAGCGTATAAATTATCCGCTCATCACACCTCTACCTTAGCTTGATCCACCTCTATTCCCTTGTTCGAAATTTTATGCCCAAGGACAATTCCTTCAGTCACCATAAAGTGACATTTTTCCCAGTTTAAAACAAGGTTGGTCTCTTGGCATCTTTTCAGAACCAGTGTCAGGTGATCAAGACAGGAGCTGAATGAGTCTCCATATACTGAGAAGTCATCCATGAAGACTTCCAAAAATTTTTCCACCATATCAGAGAAAATAGAGAGCATGCATCTCTGAAAGGTTGCAGGCGCATTACACAGCCCAAATGGCATCCTTCTGTAAGCGAACACTCCAGATGGACATGTGAATGATGTTTTCTCTTGATCCTGGGGATCTACTGCAATTTGGTTGTAGCCTGAATAGCCATCCAAAAAGCAGTAATAATCATGACCTGCTAGTCTTTCTAGCATCTGGTCTATGAATGGTAAAGGAAAATGATCCTTTCTGGTGGCTGTATTGAGCCTTCTGTAGTCAATACACATGCGCCACCATGTAACTGTTCTTGTAGGAACCAGTTCATTTTTTTCATTATGAACCACTGTCATGCCTCCCTTTTTGGGGACAACTTGGACAGGGCTCACCCAGGGGCTATCAGAAATAGGATAAATAATCTCAGCCTCCAGTAATTTGGTGACCTCTTTCTGCACCACTTCCTTCATGGCTGGATTTAGCCGCCTCTGTGGTTGAACCACTGGCTTAGCATCATCCTCCAATAGGATCTTGTGCATGCATCTAGCTGGGCTTATGCCCTTAAAGTCACCTATGGACCACCCAAGAGCTGTCTTGTGTGTCCTTAGCACTTGAATTAGTGCTTCCTCGTCCTGTGGATTTAAAGCAAAGCTTATGATCACTGGAAAAGTGCCACCTTCTCCCAGAAATGCATATTTCAAGGATGGTGGTAATGGTTTGAGCTCGGGTTTAGGAGGTTTTTTCTCTTTCTGAGGAAGTTTTAGAGACTCTTTCAATTCCTCTGAATCCTCCAAATCAGGCTGAACATCTTTAAAGATATCTTCTAGCTCTGATTCGAGACTCTCAGCCATGCTGACCTCCTCTACCAAAGAGTCAATAAGATCAACTTTCATGCAGTCTTTTGGTGTGTCTGGATGCTGTATGGCCTTGACAGCATTTAACTTAAACTCATCCTCATTGACTTTCAGGGTTACTTCCCCCTTTTGGACATCAATGAGAGTTCGTCCAGTTGCTAGGAAAGGTCTTCCTAGAATGAGAGTAGCACTCCTGTGCTCCTCCATTTCCAGCACTACAAAGTCAGTGGGAAAGGCGAATGGCCCAACCCTAACAATTATGTCCTCAATCACGCCTGATGGGTATTTAATGGAGCCATCAGCAAGTTGGAGACATATCCGGGTTGGTTTAACCTCTTCAGTTAAACCAAGCTTTCTGATAGTGGATGCAGGTATTAGGTTGATGCTTGCCCCAAGATCGCATAAAGCTGTCCTGGTGCAATTACCCTCTAATATGCATGGTATCAGAAAGCTCTTGGGATCTTTAAGCTTTTCTGGAAAGCTTTTCAGAATGACTGCACTGCATTCTTCAGTGAGGAGAACTCTTTCAGTTTCTCTCCAATCCTTCTTATGACTCAAGATCTCTTTCATGAACTTGGCATAAGAAGGTATTTGCTCAAGTGCCTCTGCAAACGGAATCTTTATTTCAAGAGTCCTGAGATAATCTGCAAAGCGAGCAAATTGCTTATCCTGCTCCTCTCGGCGGAGTTTTTGAGGATAAGGTATCTTGGCTTTCTATTCCTCAACCTTAGTTGCTGCAGGTTTATTTCCTACAGAGGTGGTTGGAGAAGCCTTTTTAGAAGGGTTGTTATCAGCACTTGTGCATGTCTGATCCCTCACTGGCATTTGAATGCCAGGAGTGGAAGCTGGAGTGACATTAGACGCCAACTCCTCACCTGTTCTTGGCGTCTGAACGCCAGAACTGTGCTTCCTTTGGGCGTTCAACACCAATTCCTTGCTTGTTTCTGGCGTTGAACGCCAGGACTGAGCATGGTTTGGGCGTTCAACGCCAGCTTTCCACCCATTTTCAAGAGTTTGAGCGCCAGAATTATTCCTCTCCGGGCTCTTACTGTCCTCAGATAGATCTTGGGTAGTTTGCTCATTTCTTGGCTTCCTACTACCTTGAGGTGGGGTATTTAATATTTTCCCACTTCTTAATTGAACTGCTTGGCACTCTTCTGTTATTTGTTTTGACAGTTGCTGTTCTGTTTGCTTTAACTGTACTTCCATACTTATATTAGCCATTCTTGATTCTTGTAGTATCTCCTTGAATTTGGCTAGCTATTTTGTTAGAAAATCCAATTACTGATTGAATTCAGTAGCTTGTTCTGCAGGGCTGAGTTCAGCAGTCACTGTTTTAGCCTCTTCTTTCATGGAAGGTTCACTGCTTAGGTACAGATGCTGATTTCTGGCAACTGTATCAATGAGCTCTTGAGCTTCTTCAATTGTCTTTCTCATGTGTATAGATCCACCAGCTGAGTGGTCTAGAGAAATCTGAGCTCTTTCTATAAGCCCATAATAGAAGATGTCTAACTGCACCCACTCTGAAAACATTTCAGAGGGGCATTTTCTTAGTATCTCTCTATATCTCTCCCAGGCATCATAAAAAGATTCATTATCTCCTTGTTTAAAGCCTTGGATGTCCAGCCTTAGCTGTGTCATCCGTTTTGGAGGGAAGTATTGATTCAGAAATTTTTCTGACAGCTGTTTCCATGTCCTTATGCTAGCCTTAGGTTGGTTATTTAACCACCTCTTAGCTTGGTCTTTTATAGCAAATGGAAACAGTAATAATCTGTAGACATCCTGATCTACTTCCTTATCATGTACTGTGTCAGCAATTTGTAAAAACTGTGCCAGAAACTCTGTAGGTTCTTCCTGAGGAAGACCGGAATACTGGCAACTTTGTTGCACCATGATAATGAGCTAAGGATTCAACTCAAAGCTACTGACTCCGATGGAGGGTATATAGATACTATTCCCATATGAAGCAGTAGTGGAATTAGCATATGACCCCAGAGTCCTTCTGGACTGTTCATTTCCACTTAGGTCCATGATGGAGAAAAGGGAACTGATGTGAATAGCAAATAGAATATATTTTTATTTTTTTATTTTTTTTTAAAATGAATAAATAAAATAAAAAGATAAAATTTCGAAAATTAAATAAGATAATTAGAAATTAAATATAGATTTCGAAAATTAAGAACAAAAAATTTAAAACCAAAATAATTACTTAATTAAGAAGATTTGAAAAATTTTGGATATGGTTTTTGAAAAGGAGTTTAAATTTTGAAATAAAAAAAACTGAATTTTAAAAGTAATTTTCGAAAGTTTGCTTTAAAATAAAGATAAAAGATATTTTTGAATTTAATAAGGAAAGAGAAAAACAATAAAATAGCACAATATTTAAATTTTTTAGATCTAATGCTCCTTGTTTTCAAAAATTTTGGAGGAAAAACACCAAGGAACACCAAACTTAAAAATTTTAAGATCAAGACACAGGGAAAACTCAAGAACACCTTGAAGACTTACAAGAACAAAATAAAATTTTCGAAAATTAAAGAAAAATTAGCAAGAAAATACCAAACTTAAAGTTTGGCACAAGATTTAATAGAAAAATTATTTTTGAAAAAGTTTTAAAAAGAAAAACTTAAATGGGCAACTATTCCCAAGAAAATAGACACATTCAAAAAATGCATGAACCAATTGGAGAAGAAGTATTTTTGAAAAATTTAAGGAACACAAAAAGCATGCAATTGACACCAAACTTAAAACATAAAACTAAACTCAAATAGAAAAATTCAATTATTAGTAAAAAAAAATAAAATTTCGAAGAAAAATTTTTGAAAAAGAAAATAAGGATTCTAAAATTTTAACAAGAACAACAATAAAAGACTCTGACCCAAAAGACAAAATTTTCCTAATCTAAGCAACAAGATGAACCGTTAGTTGTTCAAACTCGAACAATCCCCGGCAACGGCGCCAAAAACTTGGTGCACGAAATTGTGTATGTCAATGTCAATATTACTATTTCTTACAATTTCGCACAACTAACCAGCAAGTGCACTGGGTCGTCCAAGTAATACCTTACGTGAGTAAGGGTCGAATCCCACGGAGATTGTTGGCTTGAAGCAAGCTATAGGTATCTTATTATTCTTAGTCAGGATACCAACAACAGTGTTTTTCAAGTTCAATTGTGAAAAGTAAAAAGGCATAAAATAAATTCTTATTGTGTAATAATGGAGAATATGTTGGAGTTTTGGAGATGCTTTGTCATCTGAATTTCAGCTTTTCTCTTATGCTCCTCTTCACACACGCAAGGCTCCTCCTATGGCAAGTTGTATGTAGGGTGTCACTGTTGTCAATGGCTACTTCCCATCCTCTCAGTGAAAATGGTCCAAATGCTCTGTCACAGCACGGCTAATCATCTGTTGGTTCTCGATCATGTCGGAATAAGATCCATTGATCCTTTTGCGTCTGTCACTATGCTCAACAATCGTGAGTTTGAAGCTCGTCACAGCCATTCAATCCTTGAATCCTACTCGGAATACCATAGACAAGGTTTAGACTTTCCGGATTCTCATGAATGCCGCCATCAATCCTAGCTTATACCACAAAGATTCTGATTAAGAAATCTAAGAGATACTCATTCAATCTAATGTAGAACGGAGGTGGTTGTCAGGCACATGTCCAAGGATTGAGGAAGGTGATGAGTGTCACAGATCATCACCTTCTTCATAGTGAAGCGCGAATGAACATCTTAGATAGGAACAAGCGTGTTTTAATGGAAAACAGAAATAATTGCATTAATTCATCGAGACGCTGCAGAGCTTCTCACCCCCAACAATGGAGTTTAGAGACTCATGCCGTCAAAGAGTACAAAGTTTAGATCTAAAAATGTCATGAGATACAAAATAAATTTCTAAAAGTTGTTTAAATACTAAACTAGTAACCTAGGTTTACAGAAAATGAGTAAACTATGATAGATAGTGCAGAAATCCACTTCTGGGGCCCACTTGGTGTGTGCTGGGGCTGAGACTTAAGCTTCTCACGTGCCTGGGCTGTTTCTGGAGTTGAACGCCAGGTTGTAACCTGTTTCTGGCGTTGAACTCCAACTTGTAACCTGTTTCTAGCGCTGAACGCCAGACTGCAACATGGAACTGGCGTTGAATGCCAGTTTACGTCATCTATCCTTGAGCAAAGTATGGACTATTATATATTGCTGGAAAGCCCTGGATGTCTACTTTTCATCGCAATTGAGAGCGCACCAATTGGACTTTTGTAGCTCCAGAAAATCCATTCCGAATGCAGAGAGGTCAGAATCCAACAGCATCAGCAGTCCTTTTTCAGCCTGAATCAGATTTTTTCTCAGCTCCCTCAATTTCTCCCAGAAAATACCTGAAATTACAAAAAAACACACAAACTCATAGTAAAGTCCATAAATATGAATTTTGCCTAGAAACGAATGAAAATATACTAAAAACTAACTAAAACATACTAAAAACTACATAAAATTAACCCCAAAAAGCGTATAAAATATCCGCTCATCACAAGTGTAACATTAAATTTTATTCAAATTAGTGAAATGCTCTAAAAGGTTTCTTGAAAAAGAAAATTTTACTTCAACCAAGTGGTAAAATATGCACAAAATCAAATAATCATGCAATCAAACATGCAAATGCAATAACTAATAAGGAAAATAAACCATTGGTGTTGAGATAGAAGAGTAACTAACCCATGGAGATTGGTATCGACCTCTCCACACTTAAAGATTGCACCGTCCTCGGTGCATGCTAAGATGTGCAAGTGGACGGGTTGCTTCAACTGACGCTTTTCTCATCAAGGAATGTGCGTAGGAACTTGTGTGTCTCTCCCATGCAAACGTCTTTCGGTTCTCTTCCTGGTGGCCATTCTGAAAAAAAAAAGGGAAGGAAAGTAACCCAAAATAAAGATAGAAAAGAAATAAAATATGGGTGTTAATGCCAAAAATAAGGGTCTGATTTACATAGAAGCTTCAACATGCAAGTGAGAAAATAGTAGAAGGACATGACAGATCAAGAGTGCAAAAATTTGCAACAATGGGGAAGAGAGTGGGTAAAGAAAGATAATATAAATTCATGTCAATGCAAAAGTAATACTGGTATAAAAGAATGGCATTGATTTAAATAATATTATCTAACCAGAACAAAACAAGTCTCTAAGCGCCTAAAATAATTCGAGAGAAGATGCAACAGTTAAATAAGAAAATTTTAACACCAAAGAAAAAATAATTAATTTAGAAAAGAAAATAAAATATGCATAAAATTAAGATGCAATGAATGAAATATGCAAATGAATTAAGTAAAATAAAATGAAAGATAAGAAGAATGAGAAGGGAAAGAAGGGAAGAAGAAGTAAGTAAGAAAGGAGGGAGGAAATATTAGGATTGGGGAAGAAAAGATAAGATAATTGGCGAATTAGGATAAGCTGTGCGGCGCAAGCGACGCGGACGCGTGGGGACGCGTTCGCGCGACTTGCGCTTTAAGTTAATCGACGCGGTCGCGTCGGTCACACGGACGCGTGACTCATTTTATGCTACTGGCGCGAGGGCAGCCTTGCGCTCGAATAACTCTCTGTTCAAAATCTTATTTTGCCAAATTTTGGGTGACGCGATCGCATGGTCGACGCGATCGCGTGAGTGGCCAATATGGGGATATGTCGTGGACGCGTGAGCCATGTGTCCGCGTGGTAAGGCTATGCGTCTAGCGCTAGTCCAGCACCACTCCAGCATAACTTTCGGCTATGCACCCTTTTTACGTCGATTTTCATGTCACGCGGCCACGTGAGTGACGCGGTCGCGTGGAAGGCCAATGTTTCCACATGACGCAGACGCGTTGGCGACGCGGTCACGTGGGGTGATTTGTGCCAAAGGCACGCCTCCAGCCACACTCTCGCGTGACTCTTTGTTCAATTCTCTTTTCTTCAAAACACACTGGTGACGCGGACGCGTCAGCGACGCTGCCGCGTCGCGTGCATGTTTTTTTTTTTTTTAATGCAGAATGCAATGGTAATATGAATGTTATGCAAAACTCCATGTTCAATACAATAAAATAAAATAAAACTCGAAAACAAATAAAACTAAATAAAAAATGAAAAAGGAACGATTATACCATGGTGGGTTGTCTCCCACCTAGCACTTTTAGTTAGAGTCCTTAAGTTGGACATTTGGTGAGCTCCCTGTTATGGTGGCTTGTGCTTGTATTCGTCCAGGAATCTCCACCAATGTTTGTATCTCCAGTAACTTCCGGGGTCCCAAACTAGGCATGTAAAGCCCTTAAGAAGCTTCAAACAGATTCTTAGGCTCCCGGGGTGACAAATGTCAGAGCAAATTCCAGGATCCCAAACTTTACTTTTACACCCATTTTTGTCGGGATCTGTATTTTTCCAGCCTTGTGATAAGTAATTTGAATTCTCACTGCAGCTACCAAACAGCTTCCTAGACCCATTCAATTGAGCTCTACACCAACCTTTGCGTTTAAACTTAAAGCTTTCATCCATAATGAACCTTGCAGGACAATTCTTACCACTAACCATTTTCCTCTTACTCTTAATGCCACAAAGAGCTCTAAGTTGACCATCCGTCTCTAGTAGCCCATATTCAAGTGGAATTAGAAAGCTAAGGGATATGAATTTTACCCACTTGAATGTTGTGAAGGATGATGGCAACTTAGGGGGAGGGGTCTCCAATAACTTTGGCAAGGTGATTTCAAGCTCCACTCCCTTGTGCTCTTTGACAACTTCCACCTCTTTGCAAAATTCTTTGATTTCAACCTCTTCCTCTTTGTAGCTTTCTTCCAATTCAATCTCTTCTTCATTACTTACCAAGGGCATGGGAGGTAGTGCTTTTTCTTCTTTAATTTCCATCTCCTGACCAACCTCTTCCAAGTCTTCAACTATGATATGCTTTGGAGGTTGTACACCCTCCTCAGCATCAATTTCAATTGCCTTGGAAGGAGGTTCCATAACCTGACTTTCCCATGGAGGTTCAGCATCTCCTAAGTCTGCAACCACTTCTTCCTCTTCAATAATTATAGCTTCCTCCACTTGTTCCAGCACAAAGTCATGCTTCGTACTATCCACTGGAGTTTCTAATATCTCCTTCATGCTACGTTCTTCATTAGATTGTCCACATGAAGCCATGGGAGTTTCTTGAGTTTCCGAACATCGGGAAGGTAATCGATTTATTGCTTGATTCAATTGGTGAAGGGTTGCATGAAATTTTTCTATTGTTTCATTGAGATGATCCTGTGATTCTTGTTGCACTTGGCTATTATAAGTAGGACCATAAGGCTCTTGGATTGATGGATATGGGTGCTTTTTCATGGATAGTGGTGATGGGATGGAGAGACCATTATGTGGTTGAAAAGGAAGTGCACTAGAGCTTGAGGGTTGATTGTTGAAGGTATTTGGTGGTCTAATTTGGGCGACAAGAGCTTGTATAGTAGAGTTTAGATAAGTAAGTGCTTTCTCCATGGATGTTTGGGGTGGATAGGAGGGTTCATTTGGCTCATAAGGTGGTTGGTATGGTGGATACGGGTTAGGGTCATATGGAGGTGAATGGTGAAAAGGGGCTTGTGAGTATGGTGGTCCAAAGTCATGTTGAGGAAAGGGTTCATAGGCATATGGTGGTGGTTGTTGATAGTCCATTGGAGGTGGTTGTTGCCATGAGGGTTGATCAAATCCTTGTGGCTCCTCCCATCTTTGATTGTTCCAACCTTGATGCCCGTTCTCATTGTAATTTCTTCTTCCTACAACATAATTGTAACCAGACTCATAGCCAAAAAGGTGAGAGTTCATAGTAGCAAATAAAAATTAAAAACAAATTTTAAATTAAAAGGTTATTAAAATTTAAATTTTGAAATTGAAAATTAAATTTTGAAATTTGAATTTTAAATTTTGAAATTTTGAAATTTGAAATTTGAATTTTTAAATTTTAAATTTTGAATTTTGAAAAGTCAACAATATAAGATAAAGCTTTGAAAAAGGTTTAAATTTTGAAAAGGTTTGATTTTTAAAATTTTAAATTTGAATTTTGAAATTTGAATTTTGGAATTTAAATATTAAAATTTGAAATTTGATTTTTAAAATTTTTTTTAAATATTTACAATAACCAATAATAAGGCACACGTTTGCAATTTCCCAACAATGGCGCCATTTTGAAGAGAGGAAGATTGATGGTTTAGAGGTTATAGTAAACTCTCGTTGCAAGTATAGTTACTAAACCAAATAATCAACCTTTCTTACAAAAGTTTTGGTTGTCACAAGTAACAAACCCCTTTTAAAATTGATAACCGAGTATTTAAACCTCGGGTCGTCTTCTCAAGGAATTGCAGGGAAGTATGTTCTTATTATTGGTTAGGAGTCTTGTAAATTAGGGGTTTTGAAAGTAAGGAACCAGTATGTTAAATGATAAGAAAAATAAAATAGCAATAATAAAATAAACTCTTGGCAAGGTATTAGAATTGGAAGTCCTATCCTTATCAATTGTGATGAGAATTGGATTTTAATCCCACTTTGTTAACCTCTAACTATGAAGGTAAATCACGTGGATTAATTAACTTAATCCTCAGGTCCTAGTCAATTCCTATGGAAAGACTAGATTTATTGGAGCAACTCCCAATTTCAACTACTGCTTTATTTGACAGCTGATGAGCGGATAATTTATACGCATTTTGGCATTGTTTTTAGTATGTTTTTAGTAAAATCTAGTTACTTTTAGGGATGTTTTCATTAGTTTTTATGTTAAATTCACATTTCTGGATTTTACTATGAGTTTGTGTATTTTTCTGTGATTTCAGGTATTTTCTGGCTGAAATTGAGGGACTTGAGCAAAAATCAGATTCAGAGGTTGAAGAAGGACTACTGATGCTGTTGGATTCTGACCTCCCTGCACTCAAAATGGATTTTCTGGAGCTACAGAACTCAAAATGGTGCGTTTCCAATTGCATTGGAAAGTAGACATCCAGGGCTTTCCAGAAATATATAATAGTCCATACTTTGCTCAAGTTTAGATGACACAAACTGGCGTTCAACGCCAGCTCTCTGCCCAATTCTGGCATCCAGCGCCAGAAACAAGTTGCAAAATGGAGTTCAACGCCCAAACTGGCACAAAAGCTAGCGTTCAACTCCAAGAATAACCTCTCCACGTGTAGACTTCAAGCTCAGCCCAAGCACACACCAAGTGGGCCCCGGAAGTAGATTTATGCATTAATTACTTACTTCTGTAAACCCTAGTGACTAGTTTATTATAAATAGAACTTTTTATCATTGTATTCGTAGTCTTGGTTACTCCGGTTCCCCTCTAGGGCCGAGAACAATGAACTCCATTATCACTTATGTATTTTCAACGGTAGAGTTTCTGCACTCCATAGATTAAGGTGTGGAGCTCTGCTGTTCCTCAAGGATTAATGCAAAGTACTACTGTTTTCTATTCAATTCAACTTATTCAGTTTCTAAGATATTCATTCGCACTTCAACCTGAATGTGATGAACGTGACAATTATCATCATTCCCTATGAACGCGTGCCTGACAACCACTTCCGTTCTACATTAGATTGAATGAGTATCTCTTAGATCTCTTAATCAGAATCTTCGTGGTATAAGCTAGATTGATGGCGGCATTCATGAGAGTCTGAAAAGTCTAAATCTTGTCCGTGGTATTCCGAGTAGGACTCTGGGATTGAATGACTATGACGAACTCCAAACTCGCGAGTGCTGGGCGTAGTGACAGACGCAAAAGGATAGTAAATTCTATTCCAGTATGAACGAGAACCTCCAAGATGATTAGCCATGTAGTGACAGCGCATCGGACCATTTTCACAGAGAGGAATAGGATGCAACCAACGACAAGGGTGATGCCTCCAGATGATTAGCCGTGCTGTGACAGAGCATTTGGACCATTTTCCCGAGAGGATTGAAAGTAGCCATTGGCACCGGTGACATCCTTACATAAAGCCAGCCATAGAAAGGAGTAAGACTGATTGGATGAAGACAACAGGAAAGCGGAGGTTCATAGGAACGAATGCATCTCCATACGCTTATTTGAAATTCTCACCAATGATTTGCATAAGTATTTCTATCCTTCTTTTATTATTAAATTTCGAAAACTACATAACTTTTTTATATCCGCCTGATTGAGATTTACAAGGTGACCATAGCTTGCTTCATACCAACAATCTCCGTGGGATTCGATCCTTACTCACGTAAGGTATTACTTGGACGACCCAATGCACTTGTTGGTTAGTTATGCGAAGTTGTGAAGATATGTTTAGACCATGGTTCTGTACATCCGTTTTTGGTGCCATCGCCAGGGAATCAATTTCGAACAATAATTCACAACCTGAGTAACAATTTCGCATACCAGCGCGTAAGCGTGGATTGATGAAATGGAAGCGACGCGTACGCGCGGCTGATGCGTACGCATGCATGACAAAGCAGAGAGTCGACGCGTACGCGCAAGGTACGCGTGCGCGTGTCCTGGGGCACAAAGTTGGCACACTTCAGGCATAACTCTCGGGTGAATGTATGAGAAGTGGAAAAATTCAATCCACGCGTACGCGTACATGACGCGTGCGCGTGGATGGTTGAAATGGCTAGATTCACGCGTACGCGTGAAGCACGCGTGCACGTGGATGGTGCTCTGTTTTTCAAAATTTTTCTATGTTTTTGCACCGAACCAAGCATTCCAAACCTCCAAACAGCTACCAAAACACCACAAAACCTTATTTAACCTACTAGACTATCAAACAAACTTAACAAATCAATCAAAACATGAAATTAAACCTATTTTACCAATATGTACAAAAGAGAAAAATAAAAGGATATTACCATGGTGGGGTGTCTCCCACCTAGCACTTTTGTTTATTGTCCTTAAGTTGGACTTATGGGGAGCTCTTCATCAAGGTGGCTTGTGCTTGAATCCATCCTTGAAAATTCACCAATGCTTGGACTTTCATTGTGCTTCATCATTCAAAGTTAATAACGCCAAGCTTTGATGGAGTTCTTCACAAACCATAGGCTCCCAAAGTTGATATTTCTTGTGCGATCCAGGATCCCACACTTTGTTTTCACACCCGTCCTTGAGTTGATCATGGGGATTTCCTCCGAGTGGCAAGAGAGATGAATTCTCATGGAAGCACCAAACTATCCTTCTAGACCCATTCAATTAAGCACTACACCAATCCATGCTCCTCAATTTTGAGCTTCTAACCATAATGAGCCTAGGCTTACAACGCCAACCACTAAACATCCTCCTCTTACGCTTAATTCCACAAAGCGCCCTAAGTTGGCCATCCGTCTCAAGCAAACCATATTCAAGTGGGATAATAAAGCTAAGAGTTAGAATTTTTACCCACTCAAATGAAAGATTAGATGACAACCTAGGTGGAGGAGTTCCCAACAGTCTTGACAAAATACGCTCCACTCCCGTCCATCCTTTTTGGAAGGCCTCCACCACTTGGCAAGATACTTCATGCTCTACCTCTTTCCAAGCTTCCTCGAGTTCACATTCTTCTTCACCAATGTTCTCTAGCTCTTCCCCATCACTCAAATCTACATAGGAGGTTGAGTGAAATCTACCTCATCATCAATTCTGAACATAGTGTGGAAGGATTCTTCAAGCTCAAAAGGATCATATATTGGTATGGAATCATCATAAATAGGAGGGCCTATTGATTGGAACACTTCTTCCAATTCTTCAATCACATTGTGTCTTGGAGGTTGTGCACTCTCCTCCTCAACATCAACTTCAAACTCCATGGAAGAAGGCTCTTCAATTTGTGCTTCCTCTATGTACTCAACATATCCTAAGGCTCCAACCACTACTTCCTCTTGTTCAATAATCTCTACCTCCTCCTCTTGTCGTATTTCTTACTTTAACTCCTCTTCTTCACCTTGGAGCTTCAAGTTCACTCCCTCACTAAGCTCCTTGGTTGCTTCTCCACATTCAACAATGGGAGTGCCTTGATCGCATAGGCTTAGGCGGTATGAGATTATGTTGCCAATGGATTCTACCATGATATCCATTTTCGCTCTTAACTCCTAAAACTTCTTTTCATCCTCCTCGTGTTGCCTTAAGATATGAGATTCAAGGTCTCTTAGTTCTAGCATGAGGGCTTCATCGGGAGGTGGTGGTGGAAGAGAGGATTCATTGTTTGAAGGAAGGGCATTATAGTTGGAAGGTGGTTCGTATTGATGAAATTCTTGAGGTGGTGTGTATGGACTTTGTGGTTCATGGGAGTACTAGTGTTGGAATAGTGGTGGTTCTAGATATGGTTCATATGGTGGTTGGTATGGTGGATATGGGTTAGGATCATATGGAGGTGGATGGTGGTAGAAGGCTTGTGAGTGTGGTGGAGGGCTATGTTGAGGAGGGGGTTCATATGCATGTGGTGGTTGTGATTAACAACCACAATGAGAGTCATCACATACATTAGATTGGTATGCATCAAGATTTGAATTGTACCCATAAGAAGCCGGAGGAGGTTGTTGCCAAGAAAGTTGTCCATAAGCTTGGGGCTCCTCCCACCTTTGATCTCCAAATCCTTGATGCACGTCCCCATTGAAGCTTCCATTTCCTACAATATAGTTGTAATCATGCTCATAGCCAAAAGGATGAGAATTCATAGTGAAAGAGAAAATAAAAACAAGTATTAATAAGAAACAAAGAGAACAAAATCCTAAAACTAACAAAACTTAACAAACAAACCAAAAATCAAGCTATTTACAATATATACAATAGCCAATAACATAGCACCATTGCAATTTTCTGGCAACGGCGCCATTTTCATTTAAGAGAATTGTCGTGTCGGTATAGAATTTCACACAAAATGAATGAATTCTCGTTGCAAGCATAGTCCTACACCAACAAACAATCCTCCCAATAAAAAATTTATGGTTTTGTCACATGTACAAACCCCAAATAAGAATTAACCGAAGTATTTAGACTCTGGGTCGTCTCCCTAGGGAAGCAATGAAGTGGTCAATTATTGGCTATGAATGGGTAAAAGGGGGTTTTGGTTTATTAGAGGGCAAGAAAAGTAAATCGAGCAAGTAACTAAAGAAAGCAAGATAAAGAACTCTTGGCTAAGACTTAGGTAACTGAGATCACTATCCTTGTCAATAACCAAATATTGATAATTATGAGAGGCCAACCTATTAAGTCAACTTTCCAAAAGCCTTAAGTACGTAACATCTACTCCTAAGCTTGATGTACATCAAATAGGTTTGATCACATCAACCCTTAAGTCCCAACCTACCTACTAATTAACTTAGTAGTGGGTTAACGTCAATGGGTATCAAATTGATCACCAAGGGTTCTCAATTCACCAAATCCATTATACTCAATAACTCAAGTTTACCCAATTCTCTTAGCTTAGACCAAGAGTCAACAAAACTACTCAAAAACTAAAGAGAACATTTCATCAAACACATAGCATGCAATAGAAGTAAACATCATAAATTGCAAGAATAATAAAATCTACCAACTACTAATTACAAGGAAAGTAAGATCATAATTCAATTCATCAATAAAAGAAACATCAACATCAATTTGCATTAAATGTAAATCAAATCCAACATGAGTTCATCATCACAAAAGGGCATAAAATGAGAAATTAACTTGACAACTAAGAAAATCAAGATGTAGAAAAGAGAAATCATAAAGGAAACAAGATAAAATCAAGGGATTAAACATGGATCTATGACAATTTAACCTAATCCTAACCTAATTCTAGAGAGAAGAGGCAGCTTCTCTCTCTAGAAAACTAACTAAAGGCTCATGTTGGCTAAACTAATTGCTCTCCCCTTTGCTTGGACTTTAATCCTTCATGAAATACACTCAGAAACAAGTTGGATTTGGACCTACGCAGCTCAGAAATTGCCCCCAACGTTTTGCCTTTAAGTGGGCCACGTGAGAGTATCGGCGCGTGCACGTCGATTGGCAAATTCTTCATCCGTGCGGACGCGTCATGTATGCGTGCGCGTCTCTATACAAAAACCACTTGTGCGCATGCACGCCTTGTATGCGTACATGTCCATTAATGCATTCCCAATCTTTGTTTCTTCATGCATTCTCCCCTTTGTATGCTTTTCTCCTCTTTTCTTCCACCCAATACTTGCCTTATGAACCTGAAATCACTCAACAAACACATCAAGGCATCGAATAGAATTAAAGTGAATTAAAATCACCAATTTAAGGGCCTAAAAAGCATGTTTGTGCACTTAAGAACAATTCAAGGGAGAATTACAAAATCATGCTATTTCATTGGATAAATGTGGGAAAAGGTGGTAAAATCCCCTAAAATAAGCACAAGATAAATCACGAAATCAGGGTTTATCAGGGACAAGGCTGCTCAATGGCTTGAAGCCCTCCCACAAGGAAGCATCACCAGCTGGGAGGATCTAGTGAATAAGTTCCTAGCCAAGTTCTACCCACCTTAAAGGATTATCAGATTGAAGACAAAGGTGCAAACCTTCACACAGATGGATGCAGAATCCCTCTAATAAAGAAAATGCCCCCCTGAAATGTTCAATGAATGGGACATACTACAGAATTTCTATGAAGGATTGACTCTGAAAGCTCAGGAAGCACTAGATCATTCTGCAGGAAGCTCACTACAATTAATAAAGACAGCAGAGGAAGCCCAAAACCACATAGATATGGTGGCAAACAATCAATACTTCTTTGCTCATCAAAGGCAACGCCAACCAGCTCAAAGAAAAGGAGTACTGGAGTTGGAAAGTGTAGACACCATTCTAGCTCAACACAAGGTGATGCAGCAGCAAATTCAGCAACAATTTGAGCAGATGGCTAAAAGGATTGATAGCTTACAAGTTGCATCAGTGAATGTCACCAATCAACCACCAACTGGTTGGGGACAAAATGAGGAAAATTGTGAAGATCAGCAGCAGGAATAAGTAAACTACATGCACAACTAAGGATCTAGCCAAAATAAATTCCATAGAGATACATACAACCCCTCTTGGAAGAACCATCCAAATCTAAGATGGGGAGATAACCACAACCAAAACCAGCAACCCTGGCAGAAGAATTCAAACCAGAATAACTCAAGAAACACAAACAACCACAACCAGCAAAATACTAATCACAATCCATACAGAAAACCCCAAAACAACTACCCAAATTCCAGCTATTATCCACCCAATAACCCAGCCACTAACCAAAACACCTATCATCCACCTTCTACACCCCACAACCAGCCACAAATACCACAAGATACTCAAAGGATCTCGAACTTAGAGATACTGATGGAAAAGATGATGAAACATCAGGAACTGACAAGCAAGAATTATGAAGCCTCAATGAAAAATTTAGAAAGGCAGATTGGGCAATTATCCAAGCAAGTAGTGATTGAAAGGCCAACAAGCTCACTCCCAAGTGATACCATTCCAAATCCTAAAGAAGAATCCAACTGAGGAGTGGAAGAACATTGGTGAATAACAAAGAAACCAACAAGAAGCCTATGGAGAATGACAAGAAGCCAGCTGAGAAAGATGAAGCCAGCAACAAGGAAGAAGTGACAGCAAACAAGAAAGACCAAGAGAAGCTTAAAGAGAAAGATGAGCAACCACAAGAGTTAAGGAAAGGGAAGCAAGTAATGGAAGAACCATCTCAAGACCAGAGGAAGGTTGTAAAGGCTTACACACTTCCTCTGCCATATCCTCAAAGGCTACAAAAAGAACTCAAGGATCAACAATTCCTTAAGTTCCTTGAGGTCTTCAAGAAGCTGGAGATTAATATCCCACTTGCTGAAGCATTAGAGAAGATGCCTCTATATGCTAAATTCCTGAAGGAACTCATCAACAAAAAGAGAAGCTGGCATGAGAAGGAAACAGTGCTTCTGACACAAGAATGTAGTGCAGTGATCCAAAAAAGGCTCCCTCCAAAACTTCAAGACCTTGGGAGCTTCTTCTTACCTTGCACCATTGGTAATATAACCATCAAAAAAGCATTGTGTGACTTAGGAGCAAGCATCAATCTAATTCCTTATTCTATGATGAGAAGGCTATGCATAGAGGAAGTAAAGCCCACACAAATGTCACTAGAGCTCGTGGACAAATCATTGGTATTTCCCAGAGGAGTGATTGAAAATCTCCTGGTCCAAGTAGGGACATTCATATTCCCAGCAGACTTTGTGATCCTGGATCTAGGAGAAGAAGGGAGTGACTCTATTATCTTGGGAAGACCCTTCTTGGCCACAGCAAGGGCCATCATAGGTGTTGAACAAGGAGAGCTGACCCTAATGGTACATGATGAAAGCATTACTCTGAATGTCTTTCCAGAAGCACAGCATAATGATGAAAAGGAAAACTGCATGAAGGATTGCAGAGAATACTTGCAGTGAAAGGAAGAAACCAACAAGACACTCACTAATTCTCTTCCAGAGCAAGAGACAAGCAGCAAAGCAGGACAAAAGGAGAATGAGACTCTAAAGAATAGTGAGAGAAAGCAAGAAGGAAGTGAGGTGTTAGCCACTAAGAAGACAGATTCCAAAACACAGCCCACTGTCAAAGGAAAAGAATCACCAAAAAAGGGAAGAAAAACAAGAAAAAGGGTCCAAAAGGGTGGAAAAATAAAAAGATCCCAACTGAAGGATTTTCAAAGGGAGATAAAGTGCAGCTAATTTACCAGCAGTTTGGGACAAATCAACAATCTGATTATTACTACACTGTCAATAGGATACTCTCACTGGAGTATGCAGAGATTGAACATCAAGGCACTGGAAGGAAGCTTACTGTGAGAAGAGACAAACTAAGACATCACAATCATCAACCACCCTAATGGGGGTCCAATGTCAAGCTAGTGACAATAAAAGAGCGCTTCATGGGAGGCAACCCATGATTTAATATTCTTGCTTTGGTTTTAATTTCAATAATCAATGGTCCTTCTAGCATGAATTTGAGTTCTCATGAGTATATTTGATAATCGCATACATTGTCTTGAAGCATATGCTAGACTTCTAAGTTTGGTGTGCCTGAAGGCACTCCAAAATAGCTTCTCAAGCTTTCTTAGGATATATGCTTACTCATTTTGATAGAGTGTATAGCCAAACATTAAGTTTGGTGTTTATATATGCAGAGAATTTCAGAAAAATCATTTTTGTTCATAGGATCAAATTTATGAATAGATGGATCATACATTGCTTCATATTTTTTTTTAGCTTATGGTATCATAGTAAGAAATAAAATGTTCTTTATAATGAATGTGCCAATTGTGGTAGATACTCATTGAGTTTTACATAGATCCCTTAACAGAGAACAAGTTTGGTGTCCACCAAATCTTTGTTCAAAATCTAAGAAGCATGATTAGTCATTTAAATAAGGAACATGTAGAATTATCTTTCTTTGTTACTCATCACCACACCACCGTACCAAAATTTATTCCAATGCTTACCATTGCTTTGAATTAATTTTACAGGACAAAGAAGATTGAGAAGGAGACAAAGAAAAGGGAGCAAGCATGGTCATGACAAGGCAAAAATGAGGGTCACATGTGCTTAGAGAAGCGTGCTCTCTTGGGAAACAAAATCTGCATGCTTTGAACCCTTGGAGGCCGAACCACATGAATCCAATGGGGGAGCAATCCTTGTCAACCTTCAACTATGCATGCAAGCCGTCCATGCTATAAGCTCCCTGATGACAAGTCATCTTAGCCTATTTTAACTAGTCTTTTTCTTTTGTTTTCATTAGAATTATGCACTTTCTTGAGCTACAAACAAGCCAATTAGGTAGATTTTCATGTTTCCTTTGATTTAATCAACCATGTATGAATTCATGCTATTTCATGAGGTTTTATACTATAATTGTCACATATTATGAAAGAATGAATATCTCATGATTTTAAGCATAGCTTTGATGTGTTTGGTTGATTAATGATAGGTGAAGAAAGCTTGGAGAAAGGTTGAAGCAAGAAGGAATAGCTAGGAGTAAAGAGAAGACAATGGAATAAGTGAAATTGAACCAGGAAGCAAAAAGCTGGACCAAAAGTTAGCCTCAAACTTTTGCACAAACTTTTGGGTGAAAATTTAGCCCCAACGTTAGCCCCTAACTTTTGGGCTAACGTTGGAACTTGAAAATCACTCCCTGGGTACCAAAAGTTTGCGCCAACGTTAGCCCCTAACTTTGAGGCTAACGTTGGCACATGAAAATCACCCCTGGGCACCAAACGTTTGCGCCAACGTTAGCCCCTAACTTTGAGGCTAACATTGGCATGAGAAAAACACTCCCCGGGCACCAAAAGTTTGCGCCAACGTTAGCCCCTAACTTTGAGGCTAACGTTGGCACATGAAAACTACAAGGGGAGGAGCAAAAGTTTGCGCCAACGTTAGCCCCTAACTTTTGGGCTAACGTTGGCGCCACAAGTGCACCAAGGAAGGCCAACGTTGGTACAAAAGTTAGACCCCTAACTTTTGCACCAACGTGAGTATCAGCAAGTTATGTTGGCTGATATGAAAAGTTGGACCAAAAGTTAGACCCTAACTTTTGCTCCAACTTTTGCAAAACTCCAACCCGGTTCAATTGGTTCACTTTGGTTCTTCTCCAAACTTCAAGAGCAATCAACCAAGGCCTCTTTCAACCCAATTCCAACAAGAGCAAAGGCCCAACTCAAGGCTTGAAGATCATTTGAAGAAAGTGTATAAATAGGATAGAATTCAAGTTCTTCGGGGAGCTTTCCCTTTTGAATTTTCATAATAGTTTTCGGAGAGCTTTGGATATTGAGTGATCTTTAATTTCTTAGTTTGGGGGAAGGAGAATTCCACTCTCTTCCTCTTCTTTTTATTGCTTTCAATTTCAATCGCAATTGTCTTGGATCTTGGGTTGGAGAATTGAAGGAATTCTGTTTCAATCTCATCCGAAGATCTCTCTGTTTCTTCTACTGCTTATTGAATTTAATTTCTGTTAATTGCTCTTCATCTACTTTCCTTGCAATTTACAATTCCCTTGCAATTGTTCTTGTTGGATCTAGGAAGGCATTGAGATCTAGACTTGGTTTTCTAGTCTCTAGGTCCTGAGATCTGATTTCCCAATTTTACATTCTCTGTTTACTATTTTCAATGTTCATTTACTTTTCTGCTCTGAGATCCGATTTGACCCAAATCTTCTTTTACTCTTTTGTTTGATGCAAGTTACTTTCCTTTGTTTAATTTCTACAAATCCAACTCCTAATCCCCTTTACATTTCGAGCCATTTACATTTCTTGCACTTTAAGATTCCGCAATTTACATTTCTTGCACTCTAAGTTTCTGCCATTTAATTTCTTGTTCTTTATGATTCAGCAATTTAATTTCCTGCTCTCTTTAATTTAATGCAATTTAAATTCTGCAAATCACAAATCACCCAACCAAATCTTGATTCGCTTGACTAAATCAACCACTAAGCTAAAATTGCTCAATCCTTCAATCCCTGTGGGATCGACCTCACTCCCGTGAGTTTTTATTACTTGATGCGACCCGGTACACTTGCCGGTTAGATTTGTGTGTTTTGGGAGAAATTCATTTTTCACCAAATACTCATCAAGCTTTTGGCGCCGTTGCCGGGGATTGATTAGATTGACAATGATTAAGTGAGGTGGTAATCTAGATCAAGCACTTTTTCTTTAATTTTGATTAACCCACTAACTGTTTGATTTTTTGCTTAAACTAACTAACACTTCAATCTAGCAGTAGATTGAAGTGTCACTGGTTTTGTGCATTTCTCATGCTCTGCTTGTATGTCAGGTACAAGAAGAACCATACCCAATTTTCATGAACAAGACGAAAGAACTCTCAGGAGGTTAAGAAGAGCTGAAAGAGGGAAAAACATTGTTGGAGAAGAGGAATCAGACGAAGAATTCCAAGAGATGGAGGAACATTCAACCAATCCACCAGGTGGAGCAGACAACAACAATGACAACCCACCCCAGAGGAGAGTTTTGGCTTCCTATACCTTTGCAAATCCTAGACATTGTGGAAGCAGCATCTTGGCTCCAAATGTCAATGCAAATAATTTTGAACTCAAGCCACAACTCATCACTTTGGTTCAGAACAATTGCTCTTTTGGTGGAGGACCACTTGAAGACCCACACCAACATTTGTCCACTTTCTTGAGGATATGCAACACTGTCAAAACTATTGGAGTGCCTCCTGACAGTTACAAACTGATGCTATTCCCATTTTCTCTCAGGGACAAGGCCACTCAATGGTTGGAATCTTTTCCAAGGGACAGCATCAACAACTGGGATGATTTGGTAACCAAGTTTCTTGCCAAGTTTTACCCACCTCAGAGGATTATAAGGTTGAAGGCTGAGGTACAAATATTTACACAAATGGAGGTTGAACCCATCTATGAGGCATGGGAGAGGTACAAGGCTCTAATCAGGAAATGTCCCCCTGCCATGTTTAATGAGTGGGAGAAGCTGCAGAACTTCTATGAAGGCTTAACACTGAAATCCCAGGAGGCTTTAGATCATTCAGCTGGAGGTTCCTTGCAACTCATGAAAACTGCAGAGGAGGCTCAAGAACTCATTGATATGGTGGCCAACAACCAATATTTCTTTGCTCATCAAAGAGGCCACCAACCATCACAAAGGAGAGGAGTAATGGAACTAGAAGGAATGGATTCAATCCTGGCTCAAAACAAATTAATGCAGCAGCAAATTCAACAACAATTTGAGCAAATGACCAAGAGGATTGATGGCCTCCAAGTTGCAGCAGTTAACACCAGCCAACCATCAGCCACATGGGGGCAAAATGAAGAAATCCAAGAGGAGCAACAGCAGGAACAAGTCCAGTACATGCATTCAAATCCAAATGAATTCTATGGTGATACCTACAACCCTTCATGGAAAAATCACCCCAACCTTAGATGGGGAGACACTCACAACCAAAACCAACACCCATGGCAGAGGAACTCAAACCAAAACAACCCAAGAAACAACCAAAACTACAACCAGCAGCAGACTAACCAAAACACATACAGAAAACCTCAAAACAACTACCCTAATCTCAACCAGTACCAATCCAACAACCATTCCACCAACCAAAATGGTTACCACCCACCACCCACATCTCACAACCCACCACAAGCACCACCTGAACCTCAAAGACTCACCAACTTAGAGACCTTGATAGAGAAAATGATGAAACACCAGGAAATAACAAACAAAAACCATGAAGCATCTTTAAAGAGCCTAGAGAGGCAGATTGGGCAACTCTCCAAGCAAGTATCTGTTGAGAGACCTTCAAATTCACTGCCCAGTGACACAATCCCAAATCCCAAGGAAGAGTGCAAGGCAATACAATTAAGGAGTGGGAGAACATTGACAAGCAACAATGACACTACAAAGAAACAAGCAGAGAGTATCAAAGAACCAACAGAGGATGAGAAACAAGCAAAGGACGATGAAGCTAAGGAGCAAGTTGTGATGCCAAACAAAAGCACTGAGAAACTTAAAGAGAAGGACAACCAGCTACATAGCTCAAAGAAAGTGGCTCAGGGACAGCAGCAAATAGGAAAGAGCATCACACCTCCACTGCCTTATCCCCAGAGGTTCAACAAAGAGGTTAAAGACCAGCATTTTCACAAATTCCTTGAGATTTTTAAGAAGCTGGAAATCAATATTCCCTTGGCTGAAGCACTTGAGCAAATGCCTCTGTATGCCAAATTCTTGAAAGAGCTTGTCAACAAGAAAAGAAGCTGGGATGAGAAAGAAACCATAGTGATTACTGAAGAATGCAGGGCCTTGATTCAAAAGGGGCTTCCTCCCAAGCTTGAGGACCCAGGGAGCTTCCTGTTGCCTTGCACCATTGGGGAATTGACCATCACTAAAGCAATGTGCGATCTCGGAGCAAGTATTAACTTAATACCATCCTCCCTGGTGAAAAAGCTGCATATAGAGGAGATCAAACCAGTACAAATGTCTCTGGAGCTGGTAGATAAGTCAATGGTATACCCCAGGGGCGTAATTGAAAATCTTTTGGTCAAGGTGGACAGTTTTATATACCCTGCTGATTTTGTGGTTCTAGAATCAAACGATGATGATGGTGACTCTGTTATACTGGGAAGGCCATTCTTGGCCACTGCTAGAGCTATCATAGACGTAGAGGAAGGGGAATTAACTCTCAGGATGCATAACCAGAGTGTCACTCTGAAGGTACTACCAGAGGCACAATTTAGCAAGGAGAAGAAAGACTATATGAAAAATGACCAGGAAGGTCACAGCAACATCCCAATGCTAAGGATTGTGCAGACTGATGAAGAAACCCAAGAGGATATTAGAGTATTAGCCACTGAAAAGAGAGGTCCCCAAGGAAAGCCTACGGCCAGAAAAGAAAGATCAAAAAAAGGAAAGATGAGACGCAGAAACAAAGCAAAAAGGGGTTGGAAGAACAGAAAGATTCCAACAGAGGGGCTTTCCAAAGGTGACAAAGTGCAACTGATATATAAACAGCTGGGGGCAAATCAACAAACCGAGGACTACTACACTGTCAGCAACATACTCTCATTAGAGCATGCTGAAATTGAACACCAGAGAACAAAGAAGAGGATCACGGTCAGAGGAGACAAATTGAGGCCCTACAAGCACCAACCACCATAAAAGAAAGCCTCAATGTCAAGCTAATGACACTAAAAGAGCGCTCCATGGGAGGCAACCCATGCTTTAAGATTCATGTCATTTTAAATTCAATAAGTTATGATCATTTGAGCATGAATTCTTTTCTCTTTTCATGAACGTGTCCATTGACTGCATGCACTGTTTTGAAATATATGCTAAGTTTGGTGTGCCTTCAAGCACACTAAACCAATGTTACAAATAATTCCATTTTGCATGCTTGGAGTGTCTTGACAAAGCATATGGCCAAACACTAAGTTTGGTGTCCACATAGCTTCATGAAAATTTGAAATTCATGCATCAATAATCATACAATTGTTGTTTTCCAAAATCTTATAAATGGAAAAATTCTTATTCGGTAATGAAGGCATCAATTGTGATGTACCCTTTGACAAGAAACAAGTTTGGTGTTCATCAAAACTTGATGAACCGATTTAGGGACACAATTGACCTTTCATGAAAAAAAAGAGAGAAAAAGAAAATTAGGATGAAAGCAATTCTTATAAACATTTAACTAAGAGTGACATTGGGATCTCACTAATTGGAGGAAGAGACACAATTTCATTCATGCATGACCAAACATCAAGTTTGGTGTCCTCCAAGGAGAGTCACGGTTCAAATGGATATGAGAATTGATGATTCATATTATATTAATAAAAGGGACATTCTTGCCACGGTTGGACAAAACTAATATTTGTTGTCTTGTGGTGATGACTAGGTGGTCAAAGAATCTTCAATGAAAGAGACAAGACAAAGGAAAGCATAGCATGAGGACAAAATCTCATCACATGCTTCAAAAAGGAAATCTGCCACTCCTTGAGAATGATCACGACAAAAGCAAGTGAAGAAGCAAGTTTTGTCTTCATTTATCCTTACATGCACACCTTTGATTCCTATAAGTCTAATTGCATCCTAGCCTTTCATTGTTCATTCAAAAACATACCACCTTCAAGCTATGCACATGACCGAATCACTCTAACCCTTGGAACTTCATTCTCTTCATCACTCCTCAACATAACAAGCTCGGTTCAACATTTCTCTTGCTTTAAACTCCAACCATTTAAACTTGTCTTCATCATTTCTTGTCATAGCAAGTTCGGCCTAAATTTCTTCTTGCTCCAACCACACATCAAACTCTCCAACATTCTTCACACTCCTTCTAACCTCACAAGACTCAACCAACCAAGGGATCATGGCCTCCTCCTCAAGAACCAAACGAAGAAAAGGGAATGATCCCATGGTGGAGGAAGACACACATGAATATGACCAACGGAGATTCAAGTCTTGGTTCCATCAAATGCAAATTGAATGGATGAACGAGAAAAGAATCTATCCTGAAATTCCACTCTTGTTGCCGGATGATGGATGTCAAGATATGAAGGACAAAATTCGAAAGAGGAGGTGGGAAGAACTTGCATCACCAGCCACCCGAATCAATGCCAATATCATAAGAGAGTTCTATGCAAATGTCTCAAGGCTTGACATGCGTGAGCCCCCAACATACAAGAGCTATGTGCGGGGGGTGGAAGTAGACTTTAGCCCAGATGTAATCAAGAAAGTCCTGAAACTAAAGTCAGTTCGCTTTAGTGAACCGGGATACCAACAAAGATTGAATGAGGATCAGGATTATGATGAGATTGTGAGAGACATTTGTATGGAGAACTCAGAGTGGGAAGGAGATGAAAAGAACAAATATAAGTATCTGAAGAGATGTAACCTCACCCCGGAAGCAAAAGGATGGTATAAGTTGATGAAAAGATCAATTCTGGGCACAGTGAACACCTCAGAAGTTAACAGGGAGAGAGCCGTGATGTTGCATTGCATCATGGTGGGAGGAGAGATAAGAGTTCATGAAATACTTGCAAAAGACATTCAAAAGCTGGCTGAGAAGAATTCGGCCGGATCTTGGTTGTACTATCCGAGTACCATTTGGAGGTTGTGTGCAAAGGCTAAAGTCCCAATGGAAGAGGAGAATCCAATGTGGTTAAGCCAAGGCATGCCCATAACCATTGAACGAATGATGATGCCCCTTGAAGCACATCAAGGCCGAAGACCACATGGAAGAAGGGAAAGAGAAGAACCAATGGAAGAAGATGAGCCACACATAGAAGAAGAGCCACAAGAGGAGGAGGAACAGCCACACTTCTTCCCACATGGCAATATGGATATGACTCAAATGCAAGAAGCAATAGGAAGATTGTCACAACAGTACATGAGAATTCAAGAAAGGTAAGAGGAATACCATTCTCTATACATGAAAAACCAACAAGCACAAGAAGAAAGGGAGCTAAGAATAATGAACAAACAAAGTGAATTCGAGTCAAGATTCCTTGTGATGCAAGAAGAACATGCCTTTCAATCTCATGAATCTTTTGGGAAGCTGGAACAAATGCAAGCTGAAAATTTGAGGGCTCTCAAAGAGTTCACAACACTCCAAGATGCAAGGTATGAAGTACAAGCCGATTACAATATCAATAGCCAAATCAAATTGAACTATATTGGAGAACATTTGCACAACATGGATCTGACTTTCCCAACTTTTGATGAATTCTTCAAAAAGAGAAGTGAGGTAGAGGTAAGCAATGCTATGAGGCTTGAAGATAGAGTGGAGGAGGCTATGAATAAGGCTGGCTTTTGGCGAGGTCAACAGGCAACAAACACGGATGGTGGGAACACTAGCAGCCAAGTGTATGAAAGGAGAAAGAAAAAGCATGACAAATGAAAGGTGGACTTGCTCCTTGTTCATCACTACAAAGAAAAAAAGCATGCATTCTATCTGCTCTAAGTTGTCTTTGCATCTTTAAGTAGTTCTTTTTAATTAATAGTCTTTGCATTATGTCTGTTTCTTTTTAAATAAGTAGGCTAGTTTATGTGTGTGCTTGTGTGTTTACTTTCACTTGACAAGAAGCATGTTTTGTCCCCTGCATCTTTAAGTTCAATAAAAGAAATGTTTGAATGTGAAGCAAGATAGTCTCTGTTAGATAGAAGTAGAATAAAAGTAAATGGTGGTATGTGTGTGGTTGTATAATAGCTCACTTTTAGTGAATAAAGAGCTAGGATATCTCATTCTAAGTAAAGAGTGGCCTACTGTCTATGAATCTCAATTAAATAAAAAAATTTCCTTGGTTAGAAAGAAAAACAAAAAGAAAGAAAGAAAAGAGATAGCCAAAAAGTGGCAGAACAAAAGGAAACAAAAAGAAACAAAGCTGGACACCAATAGCTTGAACTTTAAAATATATGCCTGTGGTGTCTGTGTACTAGGATCTGCTTGGATTAGTAAGCTCTTAGGAGTGCATCAACACTCGGTGACTTGGGTTAACTAATCCGGGATCATCAGCTGAAAGTCCACTATCAAGAGCAACCTAACTACAAGGCATTTAGTAACCCAAAGAGGTGCTGGGCATCAATGTTTTAAGAAGGAATGTGAGCCAAGTGTCAATGGTGAATAATGTGTCAAGTATAAAGAAAAGGAAATGAACTTGCTACACATGACACTCAAATAAAGCTTATAAACAAAGTAATAGCCAAGGATAAAGGAATAATGAGAGATCATAGCAGTATGTTACTTGAAACTTGAAGGAGACTTTCTAGGCCTAGGAGTCAATAAGAAGTGAGTATTTACATATCCACACAAAATCCCATGAACTATCAATAATACTCTGCTAGCATGAACATCCTCTTCCATTTCATTCTTTCTTCTCAATAAATCTTTTCTTGCTTGGGGACAAGCAAGCTTTAAGTTTGGTGTTGTGATGACAAGTCATCTTAGCCTATTTTAACTAGTCTTTTTCTTTTGTTTTCATTAGAATTATGCACTTTCTTGAGCTACAAACAAGCCAATTAGGTAGATTTTCATGTTTCCTTTGATTTAATCAACCATGTATGAATTCATGCTATTTCATGAGGTTTTATACTATAATTGTCACATATTATGAAAGAATGAATATCTCATGATTTTAAGCATAGCTTTGATGTGTTTGGTTGATTAATGATAGGTGAAGAAAGCTTGGAGAAAGGTTGAAGCAAGAAGGAATAGCTAGGAGTAAAGAGAAGACAATGGAATAAGTGAAATTGAACCAGGAAGCAAAAAGCTGGACCAAAAGTTAGCCTCAAACTTTTGCACAAACTTTTGGGTGAAAATTTAGCCCCAACGTTAGCCCCTAACTTTTGGGCTAACGTTGGAACTTGAAAATCACTCCCTGGGTACCAAAAGTTTGCGCCAACGTTAGCCCCTAACTTTGAGGCTAACGTTGGCACATGAAAATCACCCCTGGGCACCAAAAGTTTGCGCCAACGTTAGCCCCTAACTTTGAGGCTAACGTTGGCATGAGAAAAACACTCCCTGGGCACCAAAAGTTTGCACCAACGTTAGCCCCTAACTTTGAGGCTAACGTTGGCACATGAAAACTACAAGGGGAGGAGCAAAAGTTTGCGCCAACGTTAGCCCCTAACTTTTGGGCTAACGTTGGCGCCACAAGTGCACCAAGGAAGGCCAACGTTGGTGCAAAAGTTAGACCCCTAACTTTTGCACCAACGTGAGTATCAGCAAGTTATGTTGGCTGATATGAAAAGTTGGACCAAAAGTTAGACCCTAACTTTTGCTCCAACTTTTGCAAAACTCCAACCCGGTTCAATTGGTTCACTTTGGTTCTTCTCCAAACTTCAAGAGCAATCAACCAAGGCCTCTTTCAACCCAATTCCACCAAGAGCAAAGGCCCAACTCAAGGCTTGAAGATCATTTGAGGAAAGTGTATAAATAGGATAGAATTCAAGTTCTTCGGGGAGCTTTCCCTTTTGAATTTTCATAATAGTTTTCGGAGAGCTTTGGATATTGAGTGATCTTTAATTTCTTAGTTTGGGGGAAGGAGAATTCCACTCTCTTCCTCTTCTTTTTATTGCTTTCAATTTCAATCGCAATTGTCTTGGATCTTGGGTTGGAGAATTGAAGGAATTCTGTTTCAATCTCATCCGAAGATCTCTCTGTTTCTTCTACTACTTATTGAATTTAATTTCTGTTAATTGCTCTTCATCTACTTTCCTTGCAATTTACAATTCCCTTGCAATTGTTCTTGTTGGATCTAGGAAGGCATTGAGATCTAGACTTGGTTTTCTAGTCTCTAGGTCCTGAGATCTGATTTCCCAATTTTACATTCTCTGTTTACTGTTTTCAATGTTCATTTACTTTTCTGCTCTGAGATCCGATTTGACCCAAATCTTCTTTTACTCTTTTGTTTGATGCAAGTTACTTTCCTTTGTTTAATTTCTGCAAATCCAACTCCTAATCCCCTTTACATTTCGAGCCATTTACATTTCTTGCACTTTAAGATTCCGCAATTTACATTTCTTGCACTCTAAGTTTCTGCCATTTAATTTCTTGTTCTTTAAGATTCAGCAATTTAATTTCCTGCTCTCTTTAATTTAATGCAATTTAAATTCTGCAAATCACAAATCACCCAACCAAATCTTGATTCGCTTGACTAAATCAACCACTAAGCTAAAATTGCTCAATCCTTCAATCCCTGTGGGATCGACCTCACTCCCGTGAGTTTTTATTACTTGATGCGACCCGGTACACTTGCCGGTTAGATTTGTGTGTTTTGGGAGAAATTCATTTTTCACCAAAATACTCATCACTCCCCCAATATTTTGCTCAATCTTCACCCTTCATTTGCCTAACCGAAAAGCTTTCCTCACTTGTGGTTTTGTTCAAAGATTCATGCTTTGACTATAAATAAGTGGTGACACTTCCTAGCTCACATATCCCTTCCCTCCTCATATAAGAATTCTTCACGTATAAGCCTTTGTTTCATCCACACCCTCACCCTAAACACGTTCCAGTAGCCTTCCTTACCCAACAGCAATGTCATTTTCCATTCCCTTCCATAACAAAACCATTCCTCAACCAAAGTTCATCCCTTCTTCTCCATTCTTTCTTAATTCATGGCTTCTTCAAGTTCTAGAAGAAGGAAAGGCAAGGAGCCAATGGTGGCCGAACCATCAACCTATGATACAAAGAGATCCAAGTCTCAGTTTCATGAATCAAGGTATCATAGGCTCATAGAATCAAAGCATGTCATTCCCGAAATGGGCTTTAGACTGAGGGGTGGAGAGTATCCTGTCATGAGAAGGATTACCACGGAAAGAAGGTGGGAACTTTTGTGTGAACCTTTAACAGACATCAGTGTAGTCATGATAAGAGAATTCTACGCAAATGCTGTGAAGACAAGCCAGGACAGCCCTCCTTATAAAAGCTATGTCAGGGGTGTTGAGGTAGATTTTAGTCCACCATCAATCATGAGAGCCCTACAGTTGAGAGTAATAACCTATGGAGAGCTAAGCTTTGAGGAAAGATTGCAGGGTGAGAATGATCCTGACGAGATTTTACATGGGTTATGCTTTGAGGACAGAGACTGGAAAAGGGACTCAAAAGGAGCTCCAAGCCACTTGAACAGAATAGATCTCATACCTGAGGCTAAAGGGTGGTATGAGATAGTGAGGAGGTCTATATTCCCTACTGGAAACACCTCAGAAGTCACAATCAAGAGAGCTATCCTGACATATTGCATCTTAAAGGGAGGAGAAATCAACCTTTCACAACTCATAGCAGACAGCATTCAGGAGATGGCTGAGAATACAAGCAAATCAAGTAGGCTTGGTCACTCAAGCACTATTCTGAGGCTGTGCAACAGGGCGGGGGTGCTCTTTGAAGATGAAGATACAGAGAAGGTAAAAGGAGGCAGGGAAATAACTAGGCGACTAATGGAAGGAAGGAAGATCCCAAAGAAGAAGAAGACCACAAGTGGAGGAAGAATAAGCTCCTGGTGCAATGGACATGAGCCAATTGCAGAGAGCCATTGAAGAAATGTCTCAACAACACATGAGAGCACAGGAGCAGTATTTGAGGCAATAAGAGCTATACTTGCAACAACAGGAGCAGTATCTGAAAGATCGAGAGCAACAAGATAACTGGTAGCGCTAAATGATGGAACGGTAAGAGACATGGCAGCAACAAATGATGGCTCAACAACAAGAATTTCAAACAAAGATTCTTGATGGGCAAAGGGAACAATGAGCAAAATTTCAAAAACCACATGAAGGATTGTTTCTGAGGCAAGTCAAATATGGGGAATACACTCAAAATTTATATCAGTGGAAGAACATATATCATACCATTAGAGAGCATAGGCACTATGATAGAATGGAGTATGATATAGACACCAAATCAAAGTTGGATTACTTGGTCCACAGCATGCCAGCATTGGAACCACAGATCAAACTATTTGAGCAATGCCAAGAGCTAGTAGACCAGCAGAGAGCAAAAACCCAGAAACATACAGCACACATGCAGCGTGGGTTGGAGGAAGATGGACTCTCAGGTCTTATGGATCCTATCTGGGATCGACGATGCCCTGTTGAAGAACCTCAAGATGCAACCAAGAAGAGGAAGAAGAAAGGAGAATCAAGCAGGAGCAAAGAGCATGACAACTAGGAGGTGGTGGAGTTTCTTTCATGTTTCCTTTTTAAAATTAAATAAGAAAGATGCATATCTGAAACATGAGATGCCTCCAAATGCTTTGTGTTTTACACTTTCATATTCTGAGTAGTTTTCTTACAAGTAATCTGCATTGTGCTTGTCATAACTCATTAGCTTAAATTTTGTTTTGTTTCCCTTCTGCATAAATAAAAGAAAAATGTTAGAAACAAGAAAGTGATTGTCCAATGTTGTAGAAATTAGAATGAGAATTCAGTGGTGGTACTTGTTTGATTTAATGATTAGCTCAATAATAAAAGCTGCATAATAAAATGTTCCTTGAAGTGTGAATTAAGTGCTACTACAAAGCCTTTCATCAATGAATATCCCTTGAAAATGAAGCAAAATAAGAAGAAAAAGAAAATAAAATCCAAGAATTGGCAAAGAAATAAACAATAAGGCTAGACACCAATAGCTTGGACCCTAGGACATATGCCTGTGGTGCTTTTGTACTAGGATATGCTTGGACAATTAGGTTATAAGGAGTATTCTAAAACTTGGCCACTTGGATTAACTAATCTGGGATTGCCAACTGAAAGTCCATTATCAAGAGCAACCTAGCTACAAAGCATTTAGTAATCCAAAGAGATGATGGGCATCAATGTTCCTAGGATGAAACTGTGAGCCATGTGTCTGTGGTGAAGTAGTGCTGAGAAAAAGTTGAGCCAAAAGGCTGCTGCAACAGTTGCCACCAAGCCTTCATCAATAAATAAGCTTTCTAAAGCAAAAGAAAGAAAGAAAAAGCTAGCAAGGGATCAATAAAAAAGCAAGGTAATATAGCATAAATTCTAGTAAGCCATCAAGGAGACATTTCATATCAGATAGCTAAGAATAATTGAGCTACATTTGTCTGCATAAAACTCCATGAACCAAGTTCAATTATCTGCTAAATAAGGACATGCATGCTTCTTTGTTTCATTTCATTTCTTCTTATGTTGAGTGCTTGCTTGGGGACAAGCAAGATTCAAGTTTGGTGTTGTGATGACAAGTCATCTTATGCTAGCTTTTCAAGCCTTTTTCACTTGTCTCACTAGGTTTTATGCACTTTCTTGCATTATAAGTAAGTGATTTGGAGTGGATTTACATGGTTAAGTCAATTCAATCAACCATCAATTATTTGCCACAAAATCATGAGATTTAAGCTAGAATTAGTTGATTTTTGAATGATTTAGAAATCTTGTGAATTTGGTGATGCTTTGATTGGTTGTTTTACTTACTTGTAGGTGAAGAAATGATGAAAAAAAGGAAAAAGGAAGCTTGGAGCACGCTTTGGACCTTAGGCCACGCTTTGAAAAGCGTGGCCTATGACATGAAAACGTAGCACTCAAGGAACAAGGCCAAGCAAAGCGCTCACTAATTGAGCGCCAGCGTTCACTCTTTGAACGCTAGAGCAAAGACCAAGGGAGCAAAGGCATAGCGCTACGTTATGTATTCCAACTGAGCGCCACAAGGAACCAAAGAAAGCAAGGCGCTACGTTAACTTTGTTAACATTTTTGTGACCTCCCCATGAAGAAAGCAAGGCGCGATATCAAGAAATGGGACAGCCAGGAATCGAACCATGCACTAAAGCAAGCAAAGAAGGGCGCTACGTGAACTTGGTTCACTGAGCGCTATGCTTCACAAGGGAATTGGCCAAAATAAAATGGCCAGGGCTCAAATTGGGAACCAAGGCCAGCAAGAAAGGAGCGCTACGTGAGTTCAATTAACTGATCGCCACTTTTGCTACAAAGGAAATTTGCACAAATGGTAGAGCCAAGGCTCGAAGGGGGAGACAAATCCAAGGCAAGGGGCGCTACGTTGGCTCACCTCACTTAGCGCTACACTGGAGGCATAGTTCGAAGGCTAGGAACAAGGCAAGGGACCGCTACATTATTTGATCAAACTGAGCGCTTCCCTGGAGGTGTCCCATGGTCCATTTTTTCAATCAAAAACCAATTTGGACCCACCTCTTCACCAATTTGAAAAGCCCACCCCAATTTCTGAAAATCAAAAATAGAAAGTGTATAAATAGGAGTTAGTTTGATTTGTAAAGGACCTTCTCTTGATTTTTAACTCAATTTTCATTTTCTTTAACTTTAGTTTTCATTGAGAACTCTGAACTTGAGATTGGATCTGAGTTTTGCTCTCTAGCTTTTATTTTTAATTTTTATTTTGCAACTTCTGCTATCTGTTCTTGGACTTGGAATTGAGATTGAAGAGCTTCATTGATTCTAAGTTTGAGAATCATCTTTTACCTCTCTTCTCAATTGTTCTAAGAATTGGGTTTGAATTTAGTTTTTTGTCCTTATTTTCTTGCTTTAGCAACTTCTACTTTCTGTTTTAAATTTTGGATTGAGATTGAAGGAATTCTGTTTCAAGTCTTGATCTGAAATTCATCTTTGTTTTTCTTCTGCATAATTATGAGAATTGAGGAATTGGATCTGAGTTTTGTTTGCTGTTAAATTTACATTTCTTCTGCAATTTATTTTCTACTTGATCAAGGGTGTAATTGAGATCTAGATCTGTGTTCTAATCTCATTGCTTCTCTTAGATCTTCATCTTTCTTTCAGATTTCATAATTGAGCTAAGTTTCCTTTCTGTTTTGCTTCTTCAAGAATTTTTTATTTTTGTTTAGATCTTCTGCAACTTGTTTCATCCTCTACTTTTCTGATTGATTGTATTTTACATTTTCCTGTTGAATTCTAAATCCCAGCACCCAAATCCCTTTAATGTTCAAGCAATTTAAGATTCTCAGCAATTTAGATTCAGTAATTTAGTTTTCTTGCACTTTAAGTTTCAGCTATTTACATTTCTTCAAATCTAAGTTTCAGTCATTTACATTACTTGCACTTTAAGTTTCAAGCAATTTACTCTTCTGCACTTTAGTTTTATGTCAATTTCCCCTCTCCCTTTTATTTTCCTGCAATTTAGCTTCTGTTGATCACAATTCACTCAAATCATCAACTGTTTGCTTAACTAAATTCATCACCTAACTAAAATTGCTCAATCCATCAATCCCTGTGGGATCGACCTCAATCATGTGAGTAATTACTACTTGATGCGACCCGGTACACTTGCCGGTGAGTTTTGTGTTGGGATCCGATTTCCAACCCATCACAAACCTATGAATGAAAAACTTAAGATTAGCAAACACATAAAAATACATAAAACTTAACACATTTAAAATAGATTTGAAGAACGGAAGATTGACGGTTTAGAATTCAGAACAAATTCTCGTTGCAAGTATAGTTTCTAAACCGAGCAATCAACCTTTCTTACAAACGTTTTGGTTGTCACAAGTAACAAAATCCTTTAAGATTGATAACCGAAGTATTTAAACCTCGACTCGTCTTCTCAAGGAACTGCAGGGAGGTATGTTCTTATTATTGGTTATGAGTTTTGTAAATTGGGGGTTTTGAAAGTAAAGAACAAGTAATTTAAATGACAAGTAAAATAAATAAATAACTGTGAAATAAACTCTTGGCAAGGTATGAAAACTGGAATTCCTATCCTAGTTATCCTTATCAATGGTGATGATAATTGGGTTTTAATTCCACTTAGTTATCCTTCACAAAGTAAAGGAAGGTCAAGTGGACTAATTAGTTTGATCCTCAGGTCCTAGCCAATTCCTAAGAAAGGACTAGAGTTATTGGAATCCAATTCAATTAGCAAAAATAACAATTATCAATCACGATGAGTTTGATAACTCAAGAGTCTCCAATTGATCAATTAAAGCCAAAAAGGAAAAATCTAAATTATTTATATAAATAAAGGAAAGCAATCATAATTCTGAAATACCTCAAGTTGCACTAATAAAGATATCAAATGTAACATGGAAGAGTTCATAAATTAAATTGGAAAAATAAATAAAAGGAACATTGAACCTGGTAATTGAGCAGAAATTGTAAGTTGAAATAATAAAAGTCCTAAATCCTTTAAGAGGAATCCTAGTCCTAAAACCTAAGAGAGAGGAGAGAACCTCTCCCTCTAAAAACTACATCTAAACTATGAAAAGTGAATAATTGTAGGCCTCCTCTATGAATGGATGCATTCTCCCACTTTATAGCCTCTAATCTGGGATGAGAAAGAAACCATAGTGATTACTGAAGAATGCAGGGCCTTGATTCAAAAGGGGCTTCCTCCCAAGCTTGAGGACCCAGGGAGCTTCCTGTTGCCTTGCACCATTGGGGAATTGACCATCACTAAAGCAATGTGCGATCTCGGAGCAAGTATTAACTTAATACCATCCTCCCTGGTGAAAAAGCTGCATATAGAGGAGATCAAACCAGTACAAATGTCTCTGGAGCTGGTAGATAAGTCAATGGTATACCCCAGGGGCGTAATTGAAAATCTTTTGGTCAAGGTGGACAGTTTTATATACCCTGCTGATTTTGTGGTTCTAGAATCAAACGATGATGATGGTGACTCTGTTATACTGGGAAGGCCATTCTTGGCCACTGCTAGAGCTATCATAGACGTAGAGGAAGGGGAATTAACTCTCAGGATGCATAACCAGAGTGTCACTCTGAAGGTACTACCAGAGGCACAATTTAGCAAGGAGAAGAAAGACTATATGAAAAATGACCAGGAAGGTCACAGCAACATCCCAATGCTAAGGATTGTGCAGACTGATGAAGAAACCCAAGAGGATATTAGAGTATTAGCCACTGAAAAGAGAGGTCCCCAAGGAAAGCCTACGGCCAGAAAAGAAAGATCAAAAAAAGGAAAGATGAGACGCAGAAACAAAGCAAAAAGGGGTTGGAAGAACAGAAAGATTCCAACAGAGGGGCTTTCCAAAGGTGACAAAGTGCAACTGATATATAAACAGCTGGGGGCAAATCAACAAACCGAGGACTACTACACTGTCAGCAACATACTCTCATTAGAGCATGCTGAAATTGAACACCAGAGAACAAAGAAGAGGATCACGGTCAGAGGAGACAAATTGAGGCCCTACAAGCACCAACCACCATAAAAGAAAGCCTCAATGTCAAGCTAATGACACTAAAAGAGCGCTCCATGGGAGGCAACCCATGCTTTAAGATTCATGTCATTTTAAATTCAATAAGTTATGATCATTTGAGCATGAATTCTTTTCTCTTTTCATGAACGTGTCCATTGACTGCATGCACTGTTTTGAAATATATGCTAAGTTTGGTGTGCCTTCAAGCACACTAAACCAATGTTACAAATAATTCCATTTTGCATGCTTGGAGTGTCTTGACAAAGCATATGGCCAAACACTAAGTTTGGTGTCCACATAGCTTCATGAAAATTTGAAATTCATGCATCAATAATCATACAATTGTTGTTTTCCAAAATCTTATAAATGAAAAAATTCTTATTCGGTAATGAAGGCATCAATTGTGATGTACCCTTTGACAAGAAACAAGTTTGGTGTTCATCAAAACTTGATGAACCGATTTAGGGACACAATTGACCTTTCATGAAAAAAAAGAGAGAAAAAGAAAATTAGGATGAAAGCAATTCTTATAAACATTTAACTAAGAGTGACATTGGGATCTCACTAATTGGAGGAAGAGACACAATTTCATTCATGCATGACCAAACATCAAGTTTGGTGTCCTCCAAGGAGAGTCACGGTTCAAATGGATATGAGAATTGATGATTCATATTATATTAATAAAAGGGACATTCTTGCCACGGTTGGACAAAACTAATATTTGTTGTCTTGTGGTGATGACTAGGTGGTCAAAGAATCTTCAATGAAAGAGACAAGACAAAGGAAAGCATAGCATGAGGACAAAATCTCATCACATGCTTCAAAAAGGAAATCTGCCACTCCTTGAGAATGATCACGACAAAAGCAAGTGAAGAAGCAAGTTTTGTCTTCATTTATCCTTACATGCACACCTTTGATTCCTATAAGTCTAATTGCATCCTAGCCTTTCATTGTTCATTCAAAAACATACCACCTTCAAGCTATGCACATGACCGAATCACTCTAACCCTTGGAACTTCATTCTCTTCATCACTCCTCAACATAACAAGCTCGGTTCAACATTTCTCTTGCTTTAAACTCCAACCATTTAAACTTGTCTTCATCATTTCTTGTCATAGCAAGTTCGGCCTAAATTTCTTCTTGCTCCAACCACACATCAAACTCTCCAACATTCTTCACACTCCTTCTAACCTCACAAGACTCAACCAACCAAGGGATCATGGCCTCCTCCTCAAGAACCAAACGAAGAAAAGGGAATGATCCCATGGTGGAGGAAGACACACATGAATATGACCAACGGAGATTCAAGTCTTGGTTCCATCAAATGCAAATTGAATGGATGAACGAGAAAAGAATCTATCCTGAAATTCCACTCTTGTTGCCGGATGATGGATGTCAAGATATGAAGGACAAAATTCGAAAGAGGAGGTGGGAAGAACTTGCATCACCAGCCACCCGAATCAATGCCAATATCATAAGAGAGTTCTATGCAAATGTCTCAAGGCTTGACATGCGTGAGCCCCCAACATACAAGAGCTATGTGCGGGGGGTGGAAGTAGACTTTAGCCCAGATGTAATCAAGAAAGTCCTGAAACTAAAGTCAGTTCGCTTTAGTGAACCGGGATACCAACAAAGATTGAATGAGGATCAGGATTATGATGAGATTGTGAGAGACATTTGTATGGAGAACTCAGAGTGGGAAGGAGATGAAAAGAACAAATATAAGTATCTGAAGAGATGTAACCTCACCCCGGAAGCAAAAGGATGGTATAAGTTGATGAAAAGATCAATTCTGGGCACAGTGAACACCTCAGAAGTTAACAGGGAGAGAGCCGTGATGTTGCATTGCATCATGGTGGGAGGAGAGATAAGAGTTCATGAAATACTTGCAAAAGACATTCAAAAGCTGGCTGAGAAGAATTCGGCCGGATCTTGGTTGTACTATCCGAGTACCATTTGGAGGTTGTGTGCAAAGGCTAAAGTCCCAATGGAAGAGGAGAATCCAATGTGGTTAAGCCAAGGCATGCCCATAACCATTGAACGAATGATGATGCCCCTTGAAGCACATCAAGGCCGAAGACCACATGGAAGAAGGGAAAGAGAAGAACCAATGGAAGAAGATGAGCCACACATAGAAGAAGAGCCACAAGAGGAGGAGGAACAGCCACACTTCTTCCCACATGGCAATATGGATATGACTCAAATGCAAGAAGCAATAGGAAGATTGTCACAACAGTACATGAGAATTCAAGAAAGGCAAGAGGAATACCATTCTCTATACATGAAAAACCAACAAGCACAAGAAGAAAGGGAGCTAAGAATAATGAACAAACAAAGTGAATTCGAGTCAAGATTCCTTGTGATGCAAGAAGAACATGCCTTTCAATCTCATGAATCTTTTGGGAAGCTGGAACAAATGCAAGCTGAAAATTTGAGGGCTCTCAAAGAGTTCACAACACTCCAAGATGCAAGGTATGAAGTACAAGCCGATTACAATATCAATAGCCAAATCAAACTGAACTATATTGGAGAACATTTGCACAACATGGATCTGACTTTCCCAACTTTTGATGAATTCTTCAAAAAGAGAAGTGAGGTAGAGGTAAGCAATGCTATGAGGCTTGAAGATAGAGTGGAGGAGGCTATGAATAAGGCTGGCTTTTGGCGAGGTCAACAGGCAACAAACACGGATGGTGGGAACACTAGCAGCCAAGTGTATGAAAGGAGAAAGAAAAAGCATGACAAATGAAAGGTGGACTTGCTCCTTGTTCATCACTACAAAGTAAAAAAGCATGCATTCTATCTGCTCTAAGTTGTCTTTGCATCTTTAAGTAGTTCTTTTTAATTAATAGTCTTTGCATTATGTCTGTTTCTTTTTAAATAAGTAGGCTAGTTTATGTGTGTGCTTGTGTGTTTACTTTCACTTGACAAGAAGCATGTTTTGTCCCCTGCATCTTTAAGTTCAATAAAAGAAATGTTTGAATGTGAAGCAAGATAGTCTCTGTTAGATAGAAGTAGAATAAAAGTAAATGGTGGTATGTGTGTGGTTGTATAATAGCTCACTTTTAGTGAATAAAGAGCTAGGATATCTCATTCTAAGTAAAGAGTGGCCTACTGTCTATGAATCTCAATTAAATAAAAAAATTTCCTTGGTTAGAAAGAAAAACAAAAAGAAAGAAAGAAAAGAGATAGCCAAAAAGTGGCAGAACAAAAGGAAACAAAAAGAAACAAAGCTGGACACCAATAGCTTGAACTTTAAAATATATGCCTGTGGTGTCTGTGTACTAGGATCTGCTTGGATTAGTAAGCTCTTAGGAGTGCATCAACACTCGGTGACTTGGGTTAACTAATCCGGGATCATCAGCTGAAAGTCCACTATCAAGAGCAACCTAACTACAAGGCATTTAGTAACCCAAAGAGGTGCTGGGCATCAATGTTTTAAGAAGGAATGTGAGCCAAGTGTCAATGGTGAATAATGTGTCAAGTATAAAGAAAAGGAAATGAACTTGCTACACATGACACTCAAATAAAGCTTATAAACAAAGTAATAGCCAAGGATAAAGGAATAATGAGAGATCATAGCAGTATGTTACTTGAAACTTGAAGGAGACTTTCTAGGCCTAGGAGTCAATAAGAAGTGAGTATTTACATATCCACACAAAATCCCATGAACTATCAATAATACTCTGCTAGCATGAACATCCTCTTCCATTTCATTCTTTCTTCTCAATAAATCTTTTCTTGCTTGGGGACAAGCAAGCTTTAAGTTTGGTGTTGTGATGACAAGTCATCTTAGCCTATTTTAACTAGTCTTTTTCTTTTGTTTTCATTAGAATTATGCACTTTCTTGAGCTACAAACAAGCCAATTAGGTAGATTTTCATGTTTCCTTTGATTTAATCAACCATGTATGAATTCATGCTATTTCATGAGGTTTTATACTATAATTGTCACATATTATGAAAGAATGAATATCTCATGATTTTAAGCATAGCTTTGATGTGTTTGGTTGATTAATGATAGGTGAAGAAAGCTTGGAGAAAGGTTGAAGCAAGAAGGAATAGCTAGGAGTAAAGAGAAGACAATGGAATAAGTGAAATTGAACCAGGAAGCAAAAAGCTGGACCAAAAGTTAGCCTCAAACTTTTGCACAAACTTTTGGGTGAAAATTTAGCCCCAACGTTAGCCCCTAACTTTTGGGCTAACGTTGGAACTTGAAAATCACTCCCTGGGTACCAAAAGTTTGCGCCAACGTTAGCCCCTAACTTTGAGGCTAACGTTGGCACATGAAAATCACCCCTGGGCACCAAAAGTTTGCGCCAACGTTAGCCTCTAACTTTGAGGCTAACGTTGGCATGAGAAAAACACTCCCTGAGCACCAAAAGTTTGCACCAACGTTAGCCCCTAACTTTGAGGCTAACGTTGGCACATGAAAACTACAAGGGGAGGAGCAAAAGTTTGCGCCAACGTTAGCCCCTAACTTTTGGGCTAACGTTGGCGCCACAAGTGCACCAAGGAAGGCCAACGTTGGTGCAAAAGTTAGACCCCTAACTTTTGCACCAACGTGAGTATCAGCAAGTTATGTTGGCTGATATGAAAAGTTGGACCAAAAGTTAGACCCTAACTTTTGCTCCAACTTTTGCAAAACTCCAACCCGGTTCAATTGGTTCACTTTGGTTCTTCTCCAAACTTCAAGAGCAATCAACCAAGGCCTCTTTCAACCCAATTCCACCAAGAGCAAAGGCCCAACTCAAGGCTTGAAGATCATTTGAGGAAAGTGTATAAATAGGATAGAATTCAAGTTCTTCGGGGAGCTTTCCCTTTTGAATTTTCATAATAGTTTTCGGAGAGCTTTGGATATTGAGTGATCTTTAATTTCTTAGTTTGGGGGAAGGAGATTTCCACTCTCTTCCTCTTCTTTTTATTGCTTTCAATTTCAATCGCAATTGTCTTGGATCTTGGGTTGGAGAATTGAAGGAATTCTGTTTCAATCTCATCCGAAGATCTCTCTGTTTCTTCTACTACTTATTGAATTTAATTTCTGTTAATTGCTCTTCATCTACTTTCCTTGCAATTTACAATTCCCTTGCAATTGTTCTTGTTGGATCTAGGAAGGCATTGAGATCTAGACTTGGTTTTCTAGTCTCTAGGTCTTGAGATCTGATTTCCCAATTTTACATTCTCTGTTTACTGTTTTCAATGTTCATTTACTTTTCTGCTCTGAGATCCGATTTGACCCAAATCTTCTTTTACTCTTTTGTTTGATGCAAGTTACTTTCCTTTGTTTAATTTCTGCAAATCCAACTCCTAATCCCCTTTACATTTCGAGCCATTTACATTTCTTGCACTTTAAGATTCCGCAATTTACATTTCTTGCACTCTAAGTTTCTGCCATTTAATTTCTTGTTCTTTAAGATTCAGCAATTTAATTTCCTGCTCTCTTTAATTTAATGCAATTTAAATTCTGCAAATCACAAATCACCCAACCAAATCTTGATTCGCTTGACTAAATCAACCACTAAGCTAAAATTGCTCAATCCTTCAATCCCTGTGGGATCGACCTCACTCCCGTGAGTTTTTATTACTTGATGCGACCCGGTACACTTGCCGGTTAGATTTGTGTGTTTTGGGAGAAATTCATTTTTCACCAAAATACTCATCACTCCCCCAATATTTTGCTCAATCTTCACCCTTCATTTGCCTAACCGAAAAGCTTTCCTCACTTGTGGTTTTGTTCAAAGATTCATGCTTTGACTATAAATAAGTGGTGACACTTCCTAGCTCACATATCCCTTCCCTCCTCATATAAGAATTCTTCACGTATAAGCCTTTGTTTCATCCACACCCTCACCCTAAACACGTTCCAGTAGCCTTCCTTACCCAACAGCAATGTCATTTTCCATTCCCTTCCATAACAAAACCATTCCTCAACCAAAGTTCATCCCTTCTTCTCCATTCTTTCTTAATTCATGGCTTCTTCAAGTTCTAGAAGAAGGAAAGGCAAGGAGCCAATGGTGGCCGAACCATCAACCTATGATACAAAGAGATCCAAGTCTCAGTTTCATGAATCAAGGTATCATAGGCTCATAGAATCAAAGCATGTCATTCCCGAAATGGGCTTTAGACTGAGGGGTGGAGAGTATCCTGTCATGAGAAGGATTACCACGGAAAGAAGGTGGGAACTTTTGTGTGAACCTTTAACAGACATCAGTGTAGTCATGATAAGAGAATTCTACGCAAATGCTGTGAAGACAAGCCAGGACAGCCCTCCTTATAAAAGCTATGTCAGGGGTGTTGAGGTAGATTTTAGTCCACCATCAATCATGAGAGCCCTACAGTTGAGAGTAATAACCTATGGAGAGCTAAGCTTTGAGGAAAGATTGCAGGGTGAGAATGATCCTGACGAGATTTTACATGGGTTATGCTTTGAGGACAGAGACTGGAAAAGGGACTCAAAAGGAGCTCCAAGCCACTTGAACAGAATAGATCTCATACCTGAGGCTAAAGGGTGGTATGAGATAGTGAGGAGGTCTATATTCCCTACTGGAAACACCTCAGAAGTCACAATCAAGAGAGCTATCCTGACATATTGCATCTTAAAGGGAGGAGAAATCAACCTTTCACAACTCATAGCAGACAGCATTCAGGAGATGGCTGAGAATACAAGCAAATCAAGTAGGCTTGGTCACTCAAGCACTATTCTGAGGCTGTGCAACAGGGCGGGGGTGCTCTTTGAAGATGAAGATACAGAGAAGGTAAAAGGAGGCAGGGAAATAACTAGGCGACTAATGGAAGGAAGGAAGATCCCAAAGAAGAAGAAGACCACAAGTGGAGGAAGAATAAGCTCCTGGTGCAATGGACATGAGCCAATTGCAGAGAGCCATTGAAGAAATGTCTCAACAACACATGAGAGCACAGGAGCAGTATTTGAGGCAATAAGAGCTATACTTGCAACAACAGGAGCAGTATCTGAAAGATCGAGAGCAACAAGATAACTGGTAGCGCTAAATGATGGAACGGTAAGAGACATGGCAGCAACAAATGATGGCTCAACAACAAGAATTTCAAACAAAGATTCTTGATGGGCAAAGGGAACAATGAGCAAAATTTCAAAAACCACATGAAGGATTGTTTCTGAGGCAAGTCAAATATGGGGAATACACTCAAAATTTATATCAGTGGAAGAACATATATCATACCATTAGAGAGCATAGGCACTATGATAGAATGGAGTATGATATAGACACCAAATCAAAGTTGGATTACTTGGTCCACAGCATGCCAGCATTGGAACCACAGATCAAACTATTTGAGCAATGCCAAGAGCTAGTAGACCAGCAGAGAGCAAAAACCCAGAAACATACAGCACACATGCAGCTTGGGTTGGAGGAAGATGGACTCTCAGGTCTTATGGATCCTATCTGGGATCGACGATGCCCTGTTGAAGAACCTCAAGATGCAACCAAGAAGAGGAAGAAGAAAGGAGAATCAAGCAGGAGCAAAGAGCATGACAACTAGGAGGTGGTGGAGTTTCTTTCATGTTTCCTTTTTAAAATTAAATAAGAAAGATGCATATCTGAAACATGAGATGCCTCCAAATGCTTTGTGTTTTACACTTTCATATTCTGAGTAGTTTTCTTACAAGTAATCTGCATTGTGCTTGTCATAACTCATTAGCTTAAATTTTGTTTTGTTTCCCTTCTGCAAAAATAAAAAAAAAATGTTAGAAACAAGAAAGTGATTGTCCAATGTTGTAGAAATTAGAATGAGAATTCAGTGGTGGTACTTGTTTGATTTAATGATTAGCTCAATAATAAAAGCTGCATAATAAAATGTTCCTTGAAGTGTGAATTAAGTGCTACTACAAAGCCTTTCATCAATGAATATCCCTTGAAAATGAAGCAAAATAAGAAGAAAAAGAAAAATAAAATCCAAGAATTGGCAAAGAAATAAACAATAAGGCTAGACACCAATAGCTTGGACCCTAGGACATATGCCTGTGGTGCTTTTGTACTAGGATATGCTTGGACAATTAGGTTATAAGGAGTATTCTAAAACTTGGCCACTTGGATTAACTAATCTGGGATTGCCAACTGAAAGTCCATTATCAAGAGCAACCTAGCTACAAAGCATTTAGTAATCCAAAGAGATGATGGGCATCAATGTTCCTAGGATGAAACTGTGAGCCATGTGTCTGTGGTGAAGTAGTGCTGAGAAAAAGTTGAGCCAAAAGGCTGCTGCAACAGTTGCCACCAAGCCTTCATCAATAAATAAGCTTTCTAAAGCAAAAGAAAGAAAGAAAAAGCTAGCAAGGGATCAATAAAAAAGCAAGGTAATATAGCATAAATTCTAGTAAGCCATCAAGGAGACATTTCATATCAGATAGCTAAGAATAATTGAGCTACATTTGTCTGCATAAAACTCCATGAACCAAGTTCAATTATCTGCTAAATAAGGACATGCATGCTTCTTTGTTTCATTTCATTTCTTCTTATGTTGAGTGCTTGCTTGGGGACAAGCAAGATTCAAGTTTGGTGTTGTGATGACAAGTCATCTTATGCTAGCTTTTCAAGCCTTTTTCACTTGTCTCACTAGGTTTTATGCACTTTCTTGCATTATAAGTAAGTGATTTGGAGTGGATTTACATGGTTAAGTCAATTCAATCAACCATCAATTATTTGCCACAAAATCATGAGATTTAAGCTAGAATTAGTTGATTTTTGAATGATTTAGAAATCTTGTGAATTTGGTGATGCTTTGATTGGTTGTTTTACTTACTTGTAGGTGAAGAAATGATGAAAAAAAGGAAAAAGGAAGCTTGGAGCACGCTTTGGACCTTAGGCCACGCTTTGAAAAGCGTGGCCTATGACATGAAAACGTAGCACTCAAGGAACAAGGCCAAGCAAAGCGCTCACTAATTGAGCGCCAGCGTTCACTCTTTGAACGCTAGAGCAAAGACCAAGGGAGCAAAGGCATAGCGCTACGTTATGTATTCCAACTGAGCGCCACAAGGAACCAAAGAAAGCAAGGCGCTACGTTAACTTTGTTAACATTTTTGTGACCTCCCCATGAAGAAAGCAAGGCGCGATATCAAGAAATGGGACAGCCAGGAATCGAACCATGCACTAAAGCAAGCAAAGAAGGGCGCTACGTGAACTTGGTTCACTGAGCGCTATGCTTCACAAGGGAATTGGCCAAAATAAAATGGCCAGGGCTCAAATTGGGAACCAAGGCCAGCAAGAAAGGAGCGCTACGTGAGTTCAATTAACTGATCGCCACTTTTGCTACAAAGGAAATTTGCACAAATGGTAGAGCCAAGGCTCGAAGGGGGAGACAAATCCAAGGCAAGGGGCGCTACGTTGGCTCACCTCACTTAGCGCTACACTGGAGGCATAGTTCGAAGGCTAGGAACAAGGCAAGGGACCGCTACATTATTTGATCAAACTGAGCGCTTCCCTGGAGGTGTCCCATGGTCCATTTTTTCAATCAAAAACCAATTTGGACCCACCTCTTCACCAATTTGAAAAGCCCACCCCAATTTCTGAAAATCAAAAATAGAAAGTGTATAAATAGGAGTTAGTTTGATTTGTAAAGGACCTTCTCTTGATTTTTAACTCAATTTTCATTTTCTTTAACTTTAGTTTTCATTGAGAACTCTGAACTTGAGATTGGATCTGAGTTTTGCTCTCTAGCTTTTATTTTTAATTTTTATTTTGCAACTTCTGCTATCTGTTCTTGGACTTGGAATTGAGATTGAAGAGCTTCATTGATTCTAAGTTTGAGAATCATCTTTTACCTCTCTTCTCAATTGTTCTAAGAATTGGGTTTGAATTTAGTTTTTTGTCCTTATTTTCTTGCTTTAGCAACTTCTACTTTCTGTTTTAAATTTTGGATTGAGATTGAAGGAATTCTGTTTCAAGTCTTGATCTGAAATTCATCTTTGTTTTTCTTCTGCATAATTATGAGAATTGAGGAATTGGATCTGAGTTTTGTTTGCTGTTAAATTTACATTTCTTCTGCAATTTATTTTCTACTTGATCAAGGGTGTAATTGAGATCTAGATCTGTGTTCTAATCTCATTGCTTCTCTTAGATCTTCATCTTTCTTTCAGATTTCATAATTGAGCTAAGTTTCCTTTCTGTTTTGCTTCTTCAAGAATTTTTTATTTCTGTTTAGATCTTCTGCAACTTGTTTCATCCTCTACTTTTCTGATTGATTGTATTTTACATTTTCCTGTTGAATTCTAAATCCCAGCACCCAAATCCCTTTAATGTTCAAGCAATTTAAGATTCTCAGCAATTTAGATTCAGTAATTTAGTTTTCTTGCACTTTAAGTTTCAGCTATTTACATTTCTTCAAATCTAAGTTTCAGTCATTTACATTACTTGCACTTTAAGTTTCAAGCAATTTACTCTTCTGCACTTTAGTTTTATGTCAATTTCCCCTCTCCCTTTTATTTTCCTGCAATTTAGCTTCTGTTGATCACAATTCACTCAAATCATCAACTGTTTGCTTAACTAAATTCATCACCTAACTAAAATTGCTCAATCCATCAATCCCTGTGGGATCGACCTCAATCATGTGAGTAATTACTACTTGATGCGACCCGGTACACTTGCCGGTGAGTTTTGTGTTGGGATCCGATTTCCAACCCATCACAAACCTATGAATGAAAAACTTAAGATTAGCAAACACATAAAAATACATAAAACTTAACACATTTAAAATAGATTTGAAGAACGGAAGATTGACGGTTTAGAATTCAGAACAAATTCTCGTTGCAAGTATAGTTTCTAAACCGAGCAATCAACCTTTCTTACAAACGTTTTGGTTGTCACAAGTAACAAAATCCTTTAAGATTGATAACCGAAGTATTTAAACCTCGACTCGTCTTCTCAAGGAACTGCAGGGAGGTATGTTCTTATTATTGGTTATGAGTTTTGTAAATTGGGGGTTTTGAAAGTAAAGAACAAGTAATTTAAATGACAAGTAAAATAAATAAATAACTGTGAAATAAACTCTTGGCAAGGTATGAAAACTGGAATTCCTATCCTAGTTATCCTTATCAATGGTGATGATAATTGGGTTTTAATTCCACTTAGTTATCCTTCACAAAGTAAAGGAAGGTCAAGTGGACTAATTAGTTTGATCCTCAGGTCCTAGCCAATTCCTAAGAAAGGACTAGAGTTATTGGAATCCAATTCAATTAGCAAAAATAACAATTATCAATCACGATGAGTTTGATAACTCAAGAGTCTCCAATTGATCAATTAAAGCCAAAAAGGAAAAATCTAAATTATTTATATAAATAAAGGAAAGCAATCATAATTCTGAAATACCTCAAGTTGCACTAATAAAGATATCAAATGTAACATGGAAGAGTTCATAAATTAAATTGGAAAAATAAATAAAAGGAACATTGAACCTGGTAATTGAGCAGAAATTGTAAGTTGAAATAATAAAAGTCCTAAATCCTTTAAGAGGAATCCTAGTCCTAAAACCTAAGAGAGAGGAGAGAACCTCTCCCTCTAAAAACTACATCTAAACTATGAAAAGTGAATAATTGTAGGCCTCCTCTATGAATGGATGCATTCTCCCACTTTATAGCCTCTAATCTGTGTTTTTCGGGCCGAAAACTGGGTCAAAAATAGCCCAGAAATCGCCCCCAGCGATTTCTATTACGTTCAAGTCGCGGCAAAGTGACGCGGAGGCGTCGTCCACGTGTTTGCGTGGATTGTATTTTTGCTAGGTCACATGTCCGCGTGATCCATGCGTTCGCATCGCCTACCGTCAGAACAGCTATAGCAAATTATATATCAAATCGAAGCCCCGAATGTTAGCTTTCCAACGCAACTAGAACTGCATCATTTGGACCTTTGTAGCTCAAGTTATGACCGTTTGAGTGCGAAGAGGTCAGGCTGGACAGCTTAGCAATTTCTTCAACTTCTTGTATTCCTTCCTCTTTTGCATGCTTCCTTTCCATCCTCTGAGTCATTCCTGCCCTGTAATCTCTGAAATCACTTAACACACATATCACGACATCGAATGATAATAAGAAAGGATTAAAGTTAGTAATTTTAAAGGCCAAAGAAGCATATTTTCAATCATAGCACAAAATCAGGAAGGAAAACGTAAAATATGCAAATAGTATGAATAAGTGGGTAAAGAGTTGATAAAAACCACTCAATTGAGCACAAGATAAACCATGAAATAGTGGTTTATCAACCTCTCCACACTTAGACATTAGCATGTCCTCATGCTAAGCTCAAGAGAAGCTATAAGAGAGTGAAGAAGAATGATAGAATGTATGAAATGCAACCTATCTATATGAATGCAACTACATGTAAAATGTTTCTACCTGCTTGGTTAAAAGTAAATAAGTCTTTTAAGAATAAATATGAACTGGATTTCACTAATTCAACTCATAAGAATGAAGTACAAATAGACTTGTAAAAGAAAATAGCTTGTGAAAGCCGAGAACAAAGAATCGAGCATCAAACCCTCACTGGAAGTGTATGCACTCTAATCACTTAAGTGTTTTAGGTTCGATTCTCTCAATTCTCTACTAACCTTGCTTTCTAAGGCTTGCTCTTCATCTAACAATCAACATAAATTTAATGCACAGATAGACATATCAAGAGGTCTTTTAAGGGTTGTAATGGGGTTAGGGTCAAGGTAGGATTGTATTTGGCCAAGTGGACTAAAATCTGAATCCTTAATTAACTTAAACTTTCCACCTAACTTTAGACAATCCATGTAATCATAATACCACATCTAACTATCCATTAACCATGTTTTCTACATATTCATGTATTCTAATTTCAAGTACAGTACATATGCATTGCTTTCACGACATACTTTGGGGCATTTTGTCCCCTTTTACTTATTTGCTCTCTTTTTTTTATATATATCTATATTTTTATTATTATTATTATTATTATTATTATTATTATTATTATTATTATTATTATTATTATTATTATTATTATTATTATTATTTCTATTTTTTCTCAATACATATGATTAAATTATTGAATACATGAACATGTCCTAAACATTTCTTTCACATTTTCAGAAAATTCTAACATACTCAATTCTCAAACCAAATATTTCCAAACCCACTTTCCCCACACTTAAATCATAAGCACTCTCACTAGTCTAAGCTAACCAAGGATTCAAATTAAGGACATTATTGTTTTCCGCTTAGAGTTAATGATGTGCTAAAGTAAAGAACAAAGGGGTAAAATAGGCTCAAAATTAGTTTGCAAGGGATTATGAAAGGTAAGGCCATATGGGTATGTAAGCTTAGTGAAACAAAGGCCTCAATCATATAAGTGCATGCATACATCAAACCATGGAAATATAGAATTAAGCAAGACAAAGATCACAATTTTAGAGAGAAAAACACACACCAAAAATAAATTATTGGTTGATAAAATGCAACCAATCAAATAGGCTCAAAATCTCACAGGTTTTGTGTGTTCGAGCTCTAAACCATGTTCCAATATAATATTTCTTCAAACAAGTGTAACAATAATTTTATTCAAATTAGTGAAATATTATAAAAAGTTTCTTGAAAAAGAAAATATTACTTCAACCAAGTGGTAAAATATGCACAAAATCAAATAATCATGCAATCAAACATGCAAATACAACAATGAACTAATGAAGAAAATTTAAACATTGGTGTTGAGACAGGAAGGTACTAACCCACGGAGATCGGTATCGACCTCCCCACACTTAAAGATTGCACCGTCCTCGGTGCATGCTGAGATGTGCAAGTGGATGGGTGGCTCCAACTGATGCTTTTCTCTAAAGATTTTACAGATGGACTTGTCTGTCTCCCCATGTAAACGTCTTCCGGTTCCCTTCCGGGTGGCCATCCTGAAAGAAAAAAGGGAAGAAGAGTAACCCAGAAATAAAGATAAGAAAATAAATGAAGTATGGGTGGGTTAATGCCAAATGATAAGGGTCTCAATTACATGGTAGCTACAACATGCAAGTGAGAAAACAGTAGAAGTACATGGCAAATCAAGAGTGCAAAAATTTGCAACAATAGGGAAGAGAGTGCAAGAAAATATAAATTAATGTCAATACAAAATTAATACAAATATCATAAAAGATTAGCATTGATTTAAATAATATTATCCAACAGTGTAAAACAAGTCACTGAGCACCAAAATAATACCAGAAAAGACACAACAGTTGAATATGAACAAGTGACACCAATAGAAAAATAATAAATTTAGGAAAAAAAGAAAAATATGCACAAAATTAAAATGCAATGAATGAAATATGAAAATAAATTAAATAAAATAGAATTGAAGTGAAGAAGGATGATGAATAAAAAGAAAGTAGGAAAGAAAGAAGAAAGAAGAAAAGATAGAAGAAATTAGGATTAGAGAAGAAAAGATAAGATAATTGGCACTAATCTGGATAGGGTAAGCTGTGCGGCGTAAGCGACGCGGATGCGTGGGGTACACGTTCGCGCGGATGACGCTTATATGAATCGACGCGGTTGCGTCGGTCACGCGGCCGCGTGACTCGTTCGGTGCTACTAGCGCGAGGGCAGCCTCACGCTCGCACAACTCTCTATTCGAAACTCATTGTTGCCAAATTCCAGGGTGACGCGTTCGCGTGGTGGACGCGATCGCGTGGGTGGCCAACATAGGAAGACGACGCGGACGCGTGAGGCACGCGTTCGCGTGGTAAGGTTTGTGCGTCTAGCGCCAGCCCAGCATCACTCCAGCACAACTTTCGGCCATGAACCCTTTCTTACGTCGATTTTCAGGTCACGCGTCCGCGTGGGTGATGCGGACGCGTGGGAGGCATTTTTCCCAAATGACGCGGACGCGTCAGCGACGCGGTCGCGTGGATCAATTTGTGCCTAAGGCACGCCTCTAGCCACGCTCTCGTGTGACTCTCTGTTCGCTTTTCTTTTCTTCCTAATGCACTGGTGACGCGGACGCGTCGCGTGCAATTTTTTTATAATAATGCAGTATGCAGAATGCAATGCTAATATGAATGTTATGCATGATTCCAGGTTCAATAAAATGGAATAAAATAAAACTTAAAAACAAACAAAACGAAATAAAATTAAAATTGAAAAAGGAACGATCATACCATGGTGGGTTGTCTCCCACCTAGCACTTTTAGTTAAAGTCCTTAAGTTGGACATTGGATGAGCTTCCTGTTATGGTGACTTATGCTTAAATTCATCCAAAAATCTCCACCAATGTTTGGAATGCCAACAGCCTCCGGGGTCCTAAACTAGGCATGTAAAGCTTTTGAGCAGCTTCAAACAGGTTCTCAGGCTCCCGGGGTGACGAATGTCAGAATATTTTCCAGGATTCCAAACTTTGCTTTTAAATCTGCCTTTGTTTTGACCTGTATTCTTCCATCCGGGCGGTTTAGAAATTGTATTCTCACCAAGATGACCAAACGCCTTCTGAGACCCATTCAATTGAACTTGGTACCAATCCTTGCACTTCGAATTAAGCGCGAAACCTTATTGAATCTTGCACACCAGCTCTGAGTACGAGCCATTTCCCTCTTACTCTTAAAGTCGCAGAGAGCTCTAAGCTGGCCATCTGTTTCAAGCAAACCATATTCAAGTGGAAAGGTAAAGATAAAGGTTAAGGATTGTACCCACTTGAAGTTTGTATTAGGTGGTAATGGCCTTGGGATAGGTGTTTCCAATGGTTCTGTAAGCTCTACTCCCTTGTATTCTTCAATGAATTCCTCCACTTCTTTGCAAAATTTTTCAACAGCAACTGCGTCCTGATCAAAGTCTTCTATGTCTTCATCGTCACTCAAGTCATACGTTGGAGGTTGAGAGAAATCTACCTCGACATCATCTTCGTATTCACTTGGATAAGGTTCTTCAGGCTCAAGGAGTTCAGTTGCGGATGTGAGTTCATGATTAGGAGAGCTTGATTCATGGTCATCACTGTCAATGGAATCAATTTCTTGGTCTGTTCCGTCCAATTTTTCACAAGGTATATGCATTGGAGGTTGTGCATTGTCCTCTTTGGCATCAATTTCGGACTTCTCAGTGGAATCCTTTACAGTTCTTGATTCCCATGGAGGTTTAGCATCTCCTAAATCTTCAACCACTTCTTCTTTTACAGCTATCATGGCTTCCTCTACTTGTTCCAATACAAAGCCATGCTCCTCATTGTCCACCGGAGTTTCTAGTGTTTCCTTCATGCTACGCTCTTCTTTTGATTATCCACATGCAGCCATGGGAGTACCTTGAGTTCTCAGATGTCGGGAAGCTATTATGTTTACTACCTCGGTTAAGGCAATAGTGAGTTCCAGTATGCCCTTTTGTATCCTTGCTTTCCCTTGAAGAAGAACACGAAGTTTGTCATTCATTGGAGGTTGGGGTGGGTATGAGGGTTCATTGGTAAGGAGAGAGGGTTCAAAATAAGAATGTGGTGGTTCTTGGGAATAATTGGATTGGGATTGTGGTGGATAAGGGTCATACGGTGGTGAATGGTGAAAAGGAACTTGTGAGTGTGGTGGTTCAAAGCTACGTTGAGAGGATGGTCTATAAGCACAGGGTGGGGCTTGTCGGTAATTACAAGGGAGTCCGCCATGTTTATTAGCTTGGTATGCATTGTATAGTGGTCCTCGTCCATGATATCTTGGAGGGTGTTGTTGCCTAAAGGGTTGATCAGATTCTCTTGGCTCCATCCATCTTTGATTGCTCTGACCTTGATGCATGTTCCTGCTATAGCTTTCGTTCCCTTCAACAATATTAGAACCAAACTCAAAGCGAGAGGGGTGAGAATTCATAGTAGCTAATGGAAATAAAAGGAGAAAACAAAAACAAATAAACAAGTAAAAGAAAAATATTTACAATAACAAATAATAAGGCACACGTTTGCAGATCCCCGGCAACGGCGCCATTTTGAAGAACGAAAGATTGACGGTTTAGAATTCAGAATAAATTCTCGTTGCAAGTATAGTTTCTAAACCGAGCAATCAACATTTCTTACAAACGTTTTGGTTGTCACAAGTAACAAACCCTTTTAAGATTGATAACCGAAGTATTTAAACATCGGGTCGTCTTCTCAAGGAACTGCAGGGAGGTATGTTCTTATTATTGGTTATGAGTTTTGTAAATTGGGGGTTTTGAAAGTAAAGAACAAGTAATTTAAATGACAAGTAAAATAAATAAATAACTGTGAAATAAACTCTTGGCAAGGTATGAAAACTGGAATTCCTATCCTAGTTATCCTTATCAATGGTGATGATAATTGGGTTTTAATTCCACTTAGTTATCCTTCACTAAAGTAAAGGAAGGTCAAGTGGACTAATTAGTTTGATCCTCAGGTCCTAGCCAATTCCTAAGAAAGGACTAGAGTTATTGGAATCCAATTCAATTAGCAAAAATAACAATTATCGATCACGATGAGTTTGATAACTCAAGAGTCTCCAATTGATCAATTAAAGCCAAAAGGGAAAAATCTAAATTATTTATATAAATAAAGGAAAGCAATCATAATTCTGAAATACCTCAAGTTGCACTAATAAAGATATCAAATGTAACATGGAAGAGTTTATAAATTAAATTGGGAAAATAAATAAAAGGAACATTGAACCTGGTAATTGAGCAGAAATTATAAGTTGAAATAATAAAAGTCATAAATCCTTTAAGAGGAATCCTAGTCCTAAAACCTAAGAGAGAGGAGAGAACCTCTCCCTCTAAAAACTACATCTAAACTATGAAAAGTGAATAATTGTAGGCCTCCTCTATGAATGGATGCATTTCCCAACTTTATTGCCTCTAATCTGTGTTTTTCGGGCCGAAAACTGAGTCAAAAACAGCCCAGAAATCGCCCCCAGCAATTTCTGTTACGTTCAGGTCGCGGCAAAGTGACGCGGAGGCGTCGTCCACGCGTTTGCGTGGATTGTATTTTTCCAGGTCACATGTCCGCGTGATCCATGCGTTCGTATCGCCTACCATCAGGGAAGCTATAGCAAATTATATATCAAATCGAAGCCCCGGACGTTAGCTTTCCAACGCAACTGGAACCGCATCATTTGGACCTTTGTAGCTCAAGTTATGACCATTTGAGTGTGAAGAGGTCAGGCTGGACAGCTTAGTAATTTCTTCAACTTCTTGTATTCCTTCCACTTTTGCATGCTTCCTTTCCATCCTCTGAGTTATTCCTACCCTGTAATCTCTGAAATCACTTAACACACATATCACGGCATCGAATGATAATAAGAGAGGATTAAATTTAGTAATTTTAAAGGCCAAAGAAGCATGTTTTCAATCATAGCACAAAATCAGGAAGGAAAACGTAAAACATGCGAATAGTATGAATAAGTGGGTAAAGAGTTGATAAAAATCACTCAATTGAGCACAAGATAAATCATGAAATAGTGGTTTATCAAGATTCTAAATAAAATACATTAAAATAGTACTCACGCCTACATAGCATTAGGCCAAATCCTCACTATATGACGAGCGGTGGTGGAGGGGCATTTAGCTGGGACGCATTAGAAGAATCACCCACCGCGGTCTCTGTCGCTGAAGTTAGAAGGGGCATAGCAGAAGGAGCCACGTAGTTAGGGTTCAAAACCATGATGAACTGCTTGTTCGGTGGACCCGCCTGTGACTTCACAGAGGTTAACGGGGTAGTCGGGGTAGAGGGCGATGACTGAGAAGTCCCTGGGTTACCAGTGGAAACCCTCCCTCTACCACGACTACAAGACCGACTCATGACACCTTTGCTACCTGTCGTCATGTCTACAAATAGAATACCAATTAAAACTAATCATCATATATACAACACAAATCCTTCAACATTTATATTATTTCCAAAAGATTTTGACATAACGTCCCCTAAATTTGGACATATATCCACCTTTACAGTTTCCACAAATCCAACTAAACTCAATCTACAACATCAATCAAAACTCAACTAAATTCACAACATTTCTAGCAGAATATATTAATGTGTTTATACTATTGTATACATTTATAAGGGCATCATATATATTGATATTTAATCTCAAAAAATGTTATTATATGTAACGTTAAACATTATACATTTATTTGAAAATATATGGAATTAAGTTAAATTTCACTGAGATTTAAAAAATGAGTGTTAATTATTGCCTTAAAATAAATTATTTCTTCAATAACTATATATATGAATTAGAATAATCCTAAAGATAATGCAGTTACATTGACATAGTAAATGAGTACAACCTAATACTTTAAATCTAACCTATCTTAACAACTTAAATCCTCTAGATAAAACTAAAAATTAAATCTAACTCGAGCATAATACTAATTATCAACTAAAACACAAATTAGACATAGAGGCATATAATCGAGCACTTTGTGTGAAAAAGCATCAAACAACAAAAAAATAGCACAACTAAGTACTCCTTCAACATCAATTCACACAAATCAACATCAATGACACAACAAGCAGCAATACATTACTGAAATTCAGCAGGAAATCAATCAGTCTTATCCAAACAAATTAAAATCCAAATTCAAGGAACACAACAGCATGTTGAACTATATAAAAACTAACAACAATTCTAATAAAAAAATCCTAATCCTAATTTAAATCATCTAACCAACAGAAAATAATAATAATTCCACTTACTAACTAGAAATTAACATATAGCTAAATCCTAAAATAACTTAAACAGAGAAAAAGAGTGATCATGGAACCTGAGCTTCGAACAGAGTAAGAATAACTCAGGGGAGGGAGATGCAGTGGCAGCAACAGCCACTACTGATGGAGCGCCGCGGCGGTGCTCGAGGAAGCTCTGACGGCGAGACAAGCAGAGAGGGAGAGAAGGTTTTTGCGGCTGACACTGGGTTGCGAAGGGGAGAAAATGAAAAAAGGGACTGGTTTCGGCGGGTAGAAGATTAGAGAGAGAGAGAGAGAGGAGAAAAGAGGGTAGAGAGAGAGGGGGATTCAAAATGAAGGGGGAAAGGCTTCAAGAGCTTTGAATTTTAGGGCTAGTTACCGTCAGATTTACTGGCGGATAAATCTGATGTAATGTTTTGGGGGTGACCAAAATGCTGTGTCACACTAAATTGAGTTACCGTTGGATTTATCCCCCAGTAAATCTGATGGTTACTAATCTGCTTCAAGTTTTCCATTTTTCCTCCAATTATTACCATCGACTTTACCGTGGAATAGCAAATCCGATGGTAACACGCAACGTTAAATCCGACGATAAATTCGACGATACTCAATTCTTTTCTTGTAGTGTATGCCTCTCTGCCATGCATGTGAGGACCTTGTTATACCCCTCCTCAGTTAGATGCAACTGATGACCTGGGTCTTGAAGGCTCTGGGTAAGGATGTGAACCTGCTCCTGTAAATCGACATCCTCGGGATTGGTAAGGCTAGTGGCTGGGGTGGACGAAGCCCTCAAGGTGGAGGTGCGTAAGTTGTTGAAAAAAAATGACCCCAACCCGTAGACACAATTCTTGTACAACTCGGATACGGTCTGGCATCACACCACATAAGGATGGATGATGGAAGCAGAGGAGTTCTTGCCATCCTCCCCACTCTACTGAGATTGCTGGGCCGCAGCCTCCAAGTTCTACGTGTACGAAGGAAATATGATTCCTCCTCTCATTTTCACTTCTTATTGTTCCCTCTAGTAACATTTTAAAATTCTAATCATTGTTATGCATAAGTCACCTAGCTACATTATATAAACAGTCATATATTCATGGTCTTAATTAATTAATTAAGCTCGTCAATACATTAGATTGCATATCCAATAAAACAACCATTATGTTCAAAAATTTTGTATTAGAAATGATAATGTATTCTAATTCAAATATTTAAAAATATTCATGGTCTTAATTAATTAATTAAGCTCGTCAATACATTAGATTGCATATCCAATAAAACAACCATTATGTTCGAAAATTTTGTATTAGAAATGATAATGTATTCTAATTCAAATATTTAAAATTTGTTCATAAGTTTTTTAAATATTAAAAATTAACAAGTAGACAAATAAAAAAGGGGGTGAAATAGAAAAAGGATGAGAGCAACCTATCTAAAGGAGGGAAGAGAGGTGCAGCTCCGACGATAGAAGGAGCAACAGCAATAGCGACACCCACGGCAGTGACAGAGGGAGCAGCTCCATTTCATACAGCGAAATGAGATCTAGCCGAGTCAACGCAGTTGTTGGAGGAGATTGGAAGGGGATGGCACTGGCAGAGGTTGGCCGGAGGGGCTACTACTGGTAGTTACAGGGGAGAAAGAGAGAAGAGAGTGCTGGGTAGAGAAGAGGATTCAAAAGTGAGAGAGGAGGGCTACGCGCTTTAAATTTAGGGCAACCTTACTGTTGGATTTATCATCGCCTAATTTCGCGCTGGTATATCCGACCCTAATTTTTGCTAGTAAATCCGACCTTAATTTTCACGCCTTTTTTTTTTCCAATTATTATCAGTAAATTTACCGTCAAAAACAAAAATCCGTTGGTAATACTTTGACTTGACAAATTTATTGTCTCAACCACTAATAAATACAATAAAAAAGTCGCCGCTAATGTATAACGCTAAATCCAACAAAATATCTGAGGATATTAAGCGTTTTTCTTGATATGTATTTTAAAGAACCTAATAAATTTTTTGAACTCACACTCTAGCATTTTTTTAAGGATACAAGTTTCAAGATTTAAAAAAGGTTTTTAAGTTCTTAATTTAAATTTAAAAAATTTTAGAGGCATGATTCCAATCCCTTGCTCGTGTAATTTTACCAATTTCACAAAAACCACCCACACAAATATATGCGTAAAATCACGCACTTTTCCTCGTTCTTTTTCTTTCTCCGGCTTCTATTTTTCTTATTCAATATGTTTCTTCTCATTCTTTTCTTTTTTATGTTTTATTATTGATATAAAATAATTTCCCATGTCTATATATGTTTCTATTAAAGAAATGAGTTATTTCATTTCAACAAATCGGTTTTTAAATTCAATTGAACATAAGCATAACAAAGAAATGCCATAAAAAAAGAACACATAAATTATTTTCAAGTATTCAGATTTTTTAAGTTGAATTATATAGAAGAATAAGCCAAAAACTTTTGCTCAGGATTACTGAAATTTTAGATGATTAACACAAATATAAGTTGAGTAATACCAAAATTGTTTTAAATTATGCATATCTTTTAATTGAATGAAGAAAAGGAAACCGCTTAAATTTTTGTTGAAAACCTAGAAAATTTTAATTGAATAATATAGAAATGTAACATGAATAGAAGAGCAAAGTTTTATGTGTTATTCAAGTTGAATTTCTACTTTTTTTTTCCCCTATGCTTCTCTTTAAAAAGTTTGTTAAAAATTTTGTGTGTTTTCCCTCACAAAATTTGTATTTACCGTCAATAAATTTCTGTGTTTCTTTTTAAAAAATTGTGTTTAGTTTTTTTAAAAAAAAATTGTGTTTATCATAACAAATTTATGTGTTTATCATCAATAAATTTCTGTATTTTCTTCCTATGCTTCTCTTAAAAAAATTGTTTATTTAAAAATAAAATTATATTTTTATCATCACAAAATTTCTATATTTAACATTAATAAACTTATTTGTTTTCTTCCCATGTTTATATTCAAAAAGTTGTGTTTACCTTCAAAAATATTTCTTTGTTTATTATCACAAAATTTTTATACTATCACCAATAAATTTTTGTATTTTTTTCTTATGCATTTCTTTTTCTGTGTTTTTCAATTTTTTTTTTGTTTCTCTTCTTTCTTTCTTGTTTGTTATAAATTTTGTTACCATTATTAAAAAAATACAAGCAGTAAAGACATGCAAGAAGAAATATAGAAGAAAGAAAGAGAAGATGAAAAAAAAGATAGGTCACTTCATATATAGTATAATAAGTATAACAAAACTTAGTTGAACTCGATTACTAAAAACACTTCATCACACAGTATTTCCATTATTTTTATATGTTAATTGCATAATTCAATTGAGATTTTATAGTTTTCGTATGACAAGTTAATACATTTATTGAATTATGAAAGTGTGTACTGATGATATCATTCAACAATATACGAAAGGCAAATGTAAGACATCACGAAGTTTTTTTTTGTAATTTTTTGTTCTTAATTTAAAAAAAAAAAATTATCCACTTTCACAAACAAATTTCGCAACTTCCAAACATTAAACAATTTTTTCTCCATAAAACACCATTATATTGTTGCAAGGTAAAAAAATTTCTTAAGAAAATTCCTCCTCTTCCTAACTTGATACATGTATGAAATCTTTTAAAAAACACCTACCCGTTCTTTCCATTATTATTATGAGTTAAGTACGATTTTGGTCTCTAAAGTAGGGGCTAAAAATTTTTTTCGCCCCCAGCTTTTTTTTTTGCTACAAAATGTTCCAAAAAGTTTAACTTAGTTTTAAAATCGTCCTTCGAACGAAAATGCCCTTCCCCTTCTTCCCCAAAATCAACTAACGCAGAACCAGAAGTTGAAGCTGAACCAGACGTTGGAACAGAAGCAGAAGCGACACCAATAAAACAAACAACCAGAAGCACAACAACAACAACAACAATTGGATAATGGAATCAGCAGAAGGACAACAACAAAAGCAAGAACCCAGAAGATAATGAAATGATAAGAACAACAATAACAAAAACTCAGATGAAGAGAAGAAGAACCCAAAAACATCATCATCAGAAGAAATATCAGAAAATCATCATCATCATCGTCAAGAACCAAGAAAAACAAGAACCCAGATGCAGAACTCAGAACTCAGAAAACAAAAAAATCATCATCATCGTCGTCAAAACTCAGAATAACAAAACTCAGAACTAAATTCTTCCTCTTTCATTAACAAAACTCAGATACAGAATTACTATAATCAGAAGCAGTATCACCAATAATAAAACAACAACAATTGTGAAGGGTGAATCAACAATGGTGAATCAACAATAGCAACACCAAAAGCAAAAATAGAAGTAGAAGTAGAAGCAGAAGGCAGAAAGCAGAAGTAGAAAAGCAGAAGCAACAAAAGGGCTCGATGGCGACGGGACCTCACTCCAGCAGCGTTGACGGGATAGGGCTCGATGGCGACCGACGACGGCGGTTCGCGATGAGGACGACGGCAGGGCGTGGTTGGACGCGGTTGATCAGCACCTCTGTGCTTCTCTTCTCTTTCTCTCCGCTTCTCTTTCTCTCTTTTTCTACTCGCAATGACGCGAATCCAAGCCAGCGGTAATGCCAGCGAACTGCAGTTGTACTGGTGCAATGACGGAGAGGAGCTGTAGCGGTGGTGGACAGTGGTTTCGGTGGTTTCGCTGGCATTACCTCCCCCTTCCCCTTCCCCTTTGTTTTCTTTTTTTTTAATTTGTTTAGTTAGGGGTAATTTGGTAATAAAAATTAATTTTTTGATAAAAAAAAACGATTTTAAAACTAAGTTAAACCTTTGGGATCATTTTGTAGCATAAAAAAGGCCAGAGACGAAAAACATTTTCAGCCCCTACCTTAGGGACCAAAATCGTACTTAACCCTTATTATTATGAGAAACTCTTTTAGTATTTTTAGCTATTATTTGACCAACACAAACACTAAATTGTTATTTTACTAATTCATGTGTACAAATTCTAAAAACGTGCATACAAATTATATTGATTTATGGATACAAACTGTATTGATTTATCTATACAAAACTCTAGTAAATATAGGTACAAATTACATACTTGTGTACAAAATTATAAATATACGTATAAATTATTGCTGACTAAATACTGACAAAAAATGATAATATTTACTAACCATATAGCATTGCTCTATTATTATTTTTTGAAAAACAAAAACCTTATTTGACCAAACTCACCAAAGAAAAAAAAAAACACCTTACTCCCATAGAACATTATATTAGTATGATTTTGAAACGAAAATGGAGTTTTCTTCTTGGCCATTTTACAATAAAGTTACAAGTTCACACTTCATTTCATGTCACTCCACTCCAAGCAATCAGAACCAGTCCATACATTTTCAATAGAAAAATAAAAGAAATGAAATAAAAATTTTACACGCATTAAAGTCATTCAAATGGCCACCCAGAATACTCCGTGTGATGACTACTATCGGGGAATGATGGTGTTGGTGAGCTGCTTCGGGTTGCTCTATCATTGCTGCTAGAATTAGAACTGCGGAAACGCCACAAAAATGAAAACGGATTTCGCCTTCCCTGGTTCTCCCTACCACTCCTACCACTACTGCTGCCACTAAAGTTACCTCTACTTCGGCCATTCAAGCCTTGGTTACCACTCAATCCTTGTGGTGGCAATTCTTGACGGCAAACAGGGCAGGAGTTATGCTGGACCAACCATGGAACAATACAATCTGAGTGGTACATATGGTTACATGGCATTTGTCTTGCTTCAGTCCCTACCTCAAATTTATCTTTGCACACCGGACAATGTGAATCCGAACGAAGATGCCTCTGTGTAACTTTGATAGTAGGCATTGCATCTATAGAGGATCTGGATGCAGGCGGAGGCCCTTGGCGAGTATTAGCTGAGAGCTGTTCAAACAGTTCTTCAAGTCCAGGACCAATAAAATAATCACCTGTGTTGCCTCGTGTAAGACCAATACCTGGAGTCCCATTAAAGAGAGCCTCAAAACCACCATGTCCAGATAATCTAAAAGGAATTTGACCACCAAATATCAACAAAGGAGCAAAACCTGCCCCTTGTTCCGAAATAGATTCCGATTGTGCCCTGATATCATGGCTATGACTTCTGTCTGCCATTTGCTGCCGCATAAAGGAAGAGAAAGTTTCCATAAGTCCAAATCTTTGGTCATGCTCTTCATTGTTATCTAGTCCAAAGAATTCCAGAGGGTTAACATGCACCATATCATTAAGTTCCTGAATAAATCCCTCATTACAGCTAGGGCAAACCGCATCTCGCCATCCCAGTCGAATTGGCCTCCTGCAACTGTAACACCAATGAGTGTTCCTGCTGCTTGACATCCTCTAGTTTATTCTCAATAGCTGCAATTCCGCAATAGACCAACTCCAATGCTCCTTTGCAGTAAAGGGCAATCTTTAACTGTTATGACAGCATGATGCTAATATAAAGCAGCCGAAAAAAAGAAAGAAAAAAAGAAAGAAAGGCAAAAAAGTTTGATATCAGTATATCAGTATAGGGCTCAGGCTCAGGCATTTAAATAGTATACAGTAACCACTAAACTATCTACATATCTTCTTTCCATACCAAATAAACAGGAATGAGCAGACGTCACTATGTTAATTGTCTCTATTAGTCTCTGTACTCACTATGTACACAGATAAAGCACCAATGATTTATATTATTTAAGATACATCTATTCAAGTTTATCAATGATCTATATAATTCTCAATCCTGATACCATTCGCTCAAAAGCACATGGGCAAGGGAACACAAGCTGAATAAATGAAGGCAGCCTCTACGATTTTATTCATTCAACCTCTATACTATGTAACCCAGCAGAAAAACCAACAGAATAAACTCCAACCTCCCTAGATAAATAATTTAAGTTGGAATTTGTTACAACTTTCAAGCCTATAATATTTTGTATTGTTTACTAGGAAACTGGTCCAGCACTTACAAAACAGAGGTCATTTATGTATCATTTATTCCAAGAACTTAATGATATAAATCTTCCACATAGGATTCTCCCACATTTAAGAAGCAAGAACAATGGTGAAAGGGTACTAAATGGACATCCTAACTGAAAAGTAGTAAGGGTCAAAGAAAAACGGGAGCAGAGGGTGTGTATGAATATATATTTTAGAAGCAAACTTAGAAGATATCCAGAGTATGATATGTTTCCCCTTTAAAAGTCAAAACAACTCCAGAGGAAACTAAAGGAGATTTACCAGTCACAATTTACATGAAACATCAGCCATAATCATCATAAAGTGTAATCATCTAAAAGAGAAAACACTAACAAATCAGTCCATAAAAGATATATCTTAGTCTGTGGTACTCAACTGATCAATTATGTTATTCCTATTGAGCTTTGTTAGTATTGACATGACACTTTAAGAACTATCTCCTGATCATATTGATCTTTCTATAGAAGCTAATTTGTAAGTATACTAATCATTTGGAGACTAATTTATAAGGGCGTTGACATCTATCTTAAACTAAATTGCCAAAGTCTTGATTTTGGGACTGAAATTGGTAGTTATCTCCATTTCGTATACTACACATACCCCGCAAGCTTATTGTACTATCACCAGATTCCAAGCAAATAGCTTCACAAGAATATTATATATGCAAGAAATGGCTCTTGGAATTCCCTCAGATTCAACATCTTTTCCCTCCTCATCCAGGTTTAAAATTATATTAATATGACTATATTTGGTTCCTAAGAAGCAAACAAACACCATCGATTGCAATCTTCAAATGTGTAGAAATCATGAAATTTTAAGTAACAAAATTAAAAACAAGAAAGAAAGGGCAAGATCTAACATCCTCAAAAACAAATGAGGAATGTAGCTATCTAAGCATTACAGACAAGAATCAAGGAGAAATGCAAGGTGAAAAAGATGCGATGAAATGAAATGAAAAACTGATACACCATTAACATTATCATGATCGTATAAATAAATAAAGGAAAAAAAAATCAACGTACCAGAGTCAAAGATGGTTGGAGAAGGACACGTTGATGTGTGAACGGAGAAGAAAGGAAAAGTCATTGAAGGTTGGAAAACCCTAAGACTAAGAGAGTGACGCAGTGATGATTGGGAGAGAGAAGAGTGCCTAGAGAAGGAGAACCGACATCTTGCTGAGCTGGCACCCACAATCCTCCAATCCATCGCTGTTAGTTATCGTAACTGAACTAGTAATTGATCCGGTCATACTGGTTCTTGGATTAACCGGTAAGTTATTGATTTATCTATTTGATTCGGTCATAATTAAATAAAAATATAAAATTATAAAAATAAAATTAAAAATTAAAAGTTAAATGAATATTTTTAAAAATATATTAATAACAATCAAATATCAATTTTTAGATATAATTTATAGTATAAAAAGAGATAATAAATTAGCCATTAGTATAAAATATTTTTTAATTTAAATGAACAAAAAAAATAACACGATAAATATCAATATATCAATATGTTTGTATATCATGTGTATTACTTGTTTGGTATCCAAGTCAATCCATGCTTAGAAGGATAAAAAAAATAAAAATTCATTCATGATTTATTATATATATCTTTTTTGTAACATACATTAATGAATAATGAGATACAAGATGGCGCAGTGGCAAGGGTGAGGTGTGTTATGCACTATGCGGGTCTAGTGTGGTCTCAAGCGCGAATCGGCCAGTTTTCAACGGATTTGACCACTGTTGATCGGTTCATTTATAAATACGGTCTAATTTAATAATGGAACTGGCTAGACTACCACTTTATCGGTTTTTCAATCGAACCGGTCGATCCGGTCTAGTTCTGATAACTATGCATTGTACCTCTACTTTTATTGCAGTCTCTTTGCATAGTTTTATAATATTTTTATATTTAAATTTTTTTATTTAAATTAAATAATTATATTATTTACTGAAATCCATAAAGCACATCGCATTTACGAAAATGCACAATATACCACATCTCACTGTGACTCAAACGTAGTTATGAGCATATCTCGACGACTAAACACCCGAGATATGACACACGATTACCGGATATACTCGGGATGCGACACAGATGGCTAAACAGGTACTGAGTACCCGAGATACAATCAAAAATGGGTCACAGTACTCGAGTTACGATCATAATGATAAATGAGATCACAATACCCTCATATGCCTATATATAATGGTTGACGCCGAGATCTTCATTTATTTTAAGTATTTTTTAAAATTTAGTTAATTTTTAACATCTTTAGTTTGAGTATTTGAAGTAAAAACCCCCTTCCCACAATATATGTGCGATGAAAACATTAACTGACTAAATGCGACGTAGCACATTGCCGAACCACTGGATTTCGAAGTTAGTTTTTGTTTTTGTTTTCTCTTTTGTTTTGAGTAATTAATTAGTTTATATATTTAGACTTTATTAAGTTAGCCAACGTGTTAGATATTTTGAGTTATAATTAGAAGTTTTGTTAAAATACTTAGAATAAAAAGATATAAGTAGTTAAAGTATGTGTTAATATATTTAGACATTTTTTTTATTTAATTTAAATAAAAATATTAGTTAAATTAAATAAATATACTTAGCTAAATAAATATATTTAGGGGTGTTCATGGATCGAATCATATCTGCAGATCCGCGGTGAATACTTGTATCCAATCTAAAATTTACGGATATAATCTGATCCGCAGACTGATCGGATTAGAGATATATTCGTTACTTTTAGCTTTTCAGGAATTCAATTCACCCTAACCTAACCTTAATCTTGCACTTCACGAGTTCACGGCGTTGCAACCAGCAACCATTCACTCCCAAGTCCCAATCTCTCATGCACCCTCAGAGACACCAAACTACCAATCGGCCACTCCATCTTCCTGACTACCTGATAAACCCATATTTCATGAGTTCTTTTGTGCCTAATTTGAGTGATTTATACAATCCTTCACCTGCTTATTCACATTAATTGCATGGTTTTACTTTCCCTTCCTTATTATGTCATATTGTGACAAACATGTTTCCTAAGCTTTAAAAATTAATTAATTTAATTACCTTTATTTCCATTCGATGCCGTGATTAGTGTGTTGAGTAGTTTCAGATTTTCTAAGGCAGAATGACTTAAAGGATGGAAAAGGAAACATACTAAATTGGAAGGAGAAAGCAAAACGGAGCTTTAAGGAAACTGGTATCCACGCGATCGCATAGATGACGCGATCGCGTGCCAAGCACAAATCAGCAGCGACGCGGCCGCATGACTGACGCGACCGCGCGCCTTAAGCAGAACGCACATGACGCGGTCGCATGACTGACGCGACCGCGTGGCAAGGAAAAGCTCCGAATGACGCGACCGCGTGACCCACTCGGACGCGTGACAGAGGCCACGTATCAGAATTTACAGAATGCGCCCCCAGCGATTTCTGAAGCCCTTTTTGGCCCATATCCAAGTACAGATAGCATAGACCAGAGGTTATAAAGTGTGGGAATGCACCCATTCAAAGAGAGCTAGCATATTTTTACTTTTCAATGATTTAGATTTAGTTGAGAGGGAGATCTTCTCTCTCTCTCTCTCTTAGGATTTAGGATTTCTTCTTATTTTAAGAGTGACTCTCAATCCAGGTTTTATATTTCTTTGTTTTAAATTTCCCTTTCACTTTATTTATTTATTTCAATATCTGAGTTGGCTATTTACCTTTATAATTGGATCTATGAATTCTTCCATGTTACAGACTGTTATTTGAATTAATGATAATTGAGGTATTTTCAGTTTATGATTGTTCTCTTTGATTTAAGTTACCATTGCTTCCCATCTAAGGATATTTTTATCATTCCAGCAATTTTACTTTTTTCCCTTTTGGTTCTGGTTAAGAATTCAGTAACTCAACAGTTATTAAACTCAACATAATTGATAATCGTTATCTTGCTAATTAAGCTAAACTTAAATAATCCCAACCTTTTCTTAGGAAATAAATAGGATTCAAAGGCCAGATTAATTAGTCCCTTGAATCTCCTTTGCTTTAGTAAAGGTTGACCAAGTGGAGTTTAGATTCAACTTTCATTATAGTTGGGAGAGATAACTACGTTGGACCTCCAACTTCCCTTACTTTGCCAAAAGTCTACTTTACAGTATTTATTTATTTTAATTGCCATTTACTTTACTTGTCATTTAAATTACTTGCTTCTCATCTTCTAAACCCCGATTACAACCTTTATAGCCAATAATAAGAACATACTTCCTCGCAGTTCCTTGAGAAGACGACCCGAGGTTTGAATACTCGGTTAACAATTTCTAAAGGGGTTTGTTACTTGTGACACCCAAAAACACGTTTGTATGAAAGGACTTTTGTTGGTTTAGAAGCTATACTTGCAACAAGGATCTATCTGCAAATTTCTAGACTACGCAAAAGTTCCTCTCATTAAAATGGCGCCGTTGCCGGGGAACTGCTAACGTGTGCCTTATTATTGGTTATTGTAAATATTTTTCTTTTGCTTGTTTATTTATTTTTGTTTTTCCTTTTTATCTTTATTTGCTACTATGAACTCTCACTCCTCTCGCTTTGAGTTTGGTTCTAATATTGTTAAAGGATATAGAAGTTACAGCAGGAATGTGCATCAAGGTCAGACCAATCAAGGATGGATGGAACCAAAAGGATCTAATCAACCCTTTTGGCAGCAACACCCTCCGAGATATCCTGGACAAAGACCATTCTACAATGCATACCCAGCTGAAAGACATGGTGGACAACCTTGTAACTACCAACAAGCCCCACCCCGTGCATATAAACCATCCTTTCAACATAACCTCGAACCACCACACTCACAAGCTTCTCTTCACCATTCGCCACCATATGATCCTTCCTTACCCCAATACCAATCCAATCACTCCCAATCACCACCACTTTCCTTTGTATCATGTCCAAGTCCAGCAACCCGAGAAGCAGAGGATCGCCTAAAGGAAACAGTAAGAAAATTTCAAACAACCATTCAACAACTGGAGCAAGTGTTAATTCAATGGGCTTCTAGGCGCTTAAATACACAAGGATCAGCCACAGCTCTATGTGGACAGCCCAATAAAGAGCGTAGCATGAAGGAGATACCAGAAACTCCAGTGGACAAGACAGAGAATGAATTTGTACTAGAACAATTAGAAGAAGCTGTCTTTGTTCAAGAAGAAGAGTTGGTTGAAGATCTAGGAGATGCTGAACCTCCATGGGAATCCAGAATTGAGGAAAACTCCGTCCAGGATGCTACAGTTGATGCTAAGGAGGATATTTCTCCAAGGCAAGTCGTTTACGAAGAATCAGACGGAATAATCCAAGAAACAAATTCCCTCGATAATGATAGTCACAAGTCTAACTCTCTTAGTGATGAACTTGCATCCGCAAGTGAATTCTCTGAGATCAGAAAATCTTCCCCAAGTGAATATGAAGATGATGCGAAGGTCGATTTCTCTCAACCTCCAATCTATGAGTCAAGTGATGAGGAAGACACAGAAGACTTTGACTAGGACACAGATACAATTGAAGATCTTTGCAAGGAAGTGGAGGAATTCACAGAAGAGCACAAGGAAATAGAACTTGCAGAACCGCCAAAAATACCTATCCCAAGGCCATTACCACCTAATACAAGTGATGAGCGGATAATTTATACGCTTTTTGGCATTGTTTTTAGTATGTTTTTAGTAGGATCTAGTTACTTTTAGGGATGTTTTCATTAGTTTTTATGTTAAATTCACATTTCTAGACTTTACTATGAGTTTGTGTGTTTTTCTGTGATTTCAGGTATTTTCTGGCTGAAATTGAGGGACTTGAGCAGAAATCAGATTCAGAGGTTGAAGAAGGACTGCTGATGCTGTTGGATTCTGACCTCCCTGCACTCAAAGTGGATTTTCTGGAGCTACAGAACTAGAAATGGCGCGCTTCCAATTGCGTTGGAAAGTAGACATCCCGGGCTTTCCAGCAATATATAATAGTCCATACTTTGGCCAAGAATTGACGACATAAACTGGCGTTCAACGCCAGCCTTCTGCCCAAATCTGGCGTCCAGTGCCAGAAAAGGATCCAAAACCAGAGTTGAACGCCCAAACTGGCACAGAAACTGGCGTTCAACTCCACAAATGGCCTCTGCACGTGCAACACTCAGGCTCAGCCCAAACACACACCAAGTGGGCCCCGGAAGTGGATTTATGCATCAATTACTTACTCATGTAAACCCTAGTAGCTAGTTTATTATAAATAGGACCTTTTACTATTGTATTAGGCATCTTTTGATCATCTTAGGATCTTAGGATCATCTTTGAACGCATTGTTCTTAGACCATGGGGGCTGGCCACACGGCCATGCCTGGACCTTTCACTTATGTATTTTCAACGGTAGAGTTTCTACACTCCATAGATTAAGGTGTGGAGCTCTGCTGTTCCTCAAAGATTAATGCAAAGTACTACTGTTTTCTATTCAATTCTGCTTATTTCTCTTCTAAGATATCCATTCGCACCCAAGAACGTGATGAAGGTGATGATTATGTGTGACGCTCATCATCCTTCTCCCTTATGAACGCGTGCCTGACAAACACTTCTGTTCTACATGAATTAAGCTAGAATGAGTATCTCTTAGATCTCCTAACCAGAATCTTCGTGGCGTAAGCTAGAATGATGGCGGCATTCAAGAGAATCCGGAAGGTCTAAACCTTGTCTGTGGTATTCTGAGTAGGATTCTATGATTGAATGACTGTGACGAGCTTCAAACTCGCGATTGTTGGGCGTTAGTGACAGACGCAAAAGGAGGGTGAATCCTATTCCAGCATGATCGAGAACCGACAGATGAATAGCCGTGCCGTGACAGGGTGCGTGAGCATATTATTCACTGAGAGGAGGGGATGTAGCCACTGACAACGGTGATGCCCTTGCATACAGCCAGCCATGGAAAGGAGTGAGACTGATTGGATGAAGATAGCAGGAAAGCAGGGGTTCAGAGGAACAAAAAGCATCTCCATTCGCTTATCTGAAATTCCTACCAATGATTTACATAAGTATCTCTATCCCTATTTTATTATATAATATTCGAAAACACTATTATCACTTTATATCTGCCTGACTGAGATTTACAAGGTGACCATAGCTTGCTTCATACCAATAATCTCCGTGGGATTCGACCCTTACTCACGTAAGGTATTACTTGGACGACCCAGTAGTGCACTTGCTGGTTAGTTGTATCGAAGTTGTGACAATTATGAATTAAGATCAAAGCACCAAACTTTGGAGCCATTACCAGGGATTGTTCGAGCCTGGACATCACAATTTCGTGCACCAAGTTTTTGGCGTCGTTGCCGGGGATTGTTCGAGTTTGGACAACTGACGGCTCATCTTGTTGCTCAGATTAGGTAATTTTCTTTTCGTTTTGTTTTCAAAAAAATCTTTCAAAAATATTTTCAAAAATCTCTCATATGTTTTCGAAAAAAAAAAAAATATAAAAATGTTTTCAAAAATTTATTCAAAATTTTTAAGAATGAATTCTAGTGTTTCATGAAGCATGTGAAGCCTGGCTGGCTGTAAAGTCATGTCTAAATTCATTTGGACTGAGGCTTGCAATTTGTTATCAAGAGCAACTTAGTTGTTGCTCATCCACCTGCTGCTGATCCATGATCACCTGCTGAAGCTTGGCTGGCCATTAGCCATGTCTAGTGTTTTGGACTGGAGCTTTCATTGAAAGCTTGGCTGGCTAGTGAGCCATGTCTAATTCCTGGACTGAAGCTTTAGACTAACATGGCAAGATTCCTGGAATTCATATTAAAAATTTTAGAATCCTTATTTTTCTTTTTCAATTAATTTTCGAAAATTCAAAAAAAAAAATTAGAAAATCATAAAAATCAAAAATATTTTTGTGTTTCTTGTTTGAGTCTTGAGTCATATCATAAGTTTGGTGTCACTTGCATGTGCATCTTGCATTTTTTCGAAAATATCATGCATTCATAGTGTTCTTCATGATCTTCAAGTTGTTCTTGGTAAGTCTTCTTGTTTGATCTTGATGATTTTTTGTTTTGTGTCTTTCCATGTTTATCATATGCATTCTTGAATTCTTAGTGTCTAAGCATTAAAGAATTCTAAGTTTGGTGTCTTGCATGTTTTATTTGCATTAAAAATTTTTCAAAAATATGTTCTTGATGTTCATCTTGACATTTAAAGTGTTCTTAATGTTCATCTTGACACTCATATCATTCATGCATGCATTCATTGTTTTGATCTAAAAATTTCATGCATTGCATCATTTTTCTTGTTTTTCTCTTGCATCATAAAAATTCAAAAATAAAAAAAAAATATCTTTCCCTTTTTCTCTCATCAAATTCGAAAATTGAGTTGACTTTTTCAAAAATTTTTAAAAATCAAATTGTTTCTTATGAGTCAAATCAAATTTTCAATTTGAAAATCTTATCTTTTTCAAAATCTTTTTCAAAAATCAAATCTTTTTCAAAATTCTTAGTTATTTTCGAAAATTCCAAAAATATTTTTCAAAAATCTTTTTCTTATTTTTATACCAAATTTTCGAAAATAACATAATCAATTAATGTTTTGATTAAAAAATTTGAAGTTTGTTACTTGCTTGTTAAGAAAGATTCAAACTTTAAGTTCTAGAATCATATCTTGTGATTTCTTATGAATCAAGTCATTAATTGAGATTTTAAAAATCAAATCTTTTTCAAAAACTAATTTCTATCATATCTTTTCAAAAAATATCTTCTCATCTTATCTTTTTCAAAAATATCTTTTCAAAATATCTTTCCTAACCTCCTAACTTCCTATCTTTTCAAAATTTGTTTCAACTAACTAAATAACTTTTTGTTTGTTTCTTAACTTTTTCAAAACTACCTAACTAACTCTCTCTCTCTCTCTCTAATTTTTGAAAATATCTTCCCTCTTTTTCAAAAATTTCTTTTTTTATTAACTAATTATTTTTATTTTTAAATTTTAAAAAATTTTTTTCGAAAATTTCCAACATTTTTTTAAAAAAAAACCATTTTTCAAAAATCACTAACTCTTTTTCAAAATAATTTTCGAAAATTATCCCTCCCCCATCCTATTCTATTTATTCATTCATATCCTAACATCTCATCTCACATCTCTTCCATCCGTACAGTTGTGTTTCTTCCTTTACATCACATTCTTTGTCTCCCCCTCTTTTCTTCCACTCACAAAGGGATCCCTATATTATGGTATAAAGGATCTCTATTATTATTATTATTTTTCTGTGCCTTCTTCTTTGTCATATGAGCAGGAGCAAGGATAAGAACATTCTTGTGGAAGCAGATCCAGAACCGGAAAGGACTCTGAAGAGAAAATTAAGAGAAGCTAAAATACAACAATCCAGAGATAACCTTTCAGAAATTTTCAAACAGGAAGAGGAGATGGCAGCCGAAAATAATAATAATGTAAGGAAGATGCTTGGTGACTTCACTGCACCTAATTCCAATTTACATGGAAGAAGCATCTCCATTCCTGCCATTGGAGCAAACAACTTTGAGCTGAAACCTCAATTAGTTTCTCTGATGCAGCAGAACTGCAAGTTTCATGGACTTCCATCTGAAGATCCTTTTCAGTTCTTAACTGAATTCTTGCAGATATGTGATACTGTTAAGACTAATGGAGTAGATCCTGAAGTCTACAGGCTCATGCTTTTCCCTTTTGCTGTAAGAGACAGAGCTAGATTATGGTTGAATTCTCAACCTAAAGACAGCCTGAACTCTTGGGATAAGCTGGTCACGGCTTTCTTAGCCAAGTACTTTCCTCCTCAAAAGTTGAGCAAGCTTAGAGCTGATGTTCAAACCTTCAGACAGAAAGAAGGTGAATCCCTCTATGAAGCTTGGGAAAGATACAAACAGTTGACCAAAAAGTATCCTTCTGACATGCTTTCAGAATGGACCATCCTGGATATATTCTATGATGGTTTATCTGAGCTATCAAAGATGTCACTGGACACTTCTGCAGGTGGATCCATTCACCTAAAGAAAACGCCTGCAGAAGCTCAAGAACTCATTGATATGGTTGCTAATAACCAGTTCATGTACACTTCTGAAAGGAATCCTGTGAGTAATGGGACGCCTATGAAGAAGGGAGTTCTTGAGGTTGATACTCTGAATGCCATATTGGCTCAGAATAAAATATTGACTCAGCAAGTCAATATGATTTCTCAGAGTCTGCATGGAATGCAAGCTGCATCCAACAGTACTCAAGAGGCATCTTCTGAAGAAGAAGCTTATGATCCTGAGAACCCTGCAATAGCAGAGGTAAATTACTTAGGTGAACCTTATGGAAACACCTATAACTCAACATGGAGAAATCATCCAAATTTCTCATGGAAGGATCAAAAGCCCCAACAAGGCTTTAATAATGGTGGAAGAAACAGGTTTAGCAATAGCAAACCTTTTCCATCATCAACTCAGCAACAGACAGAGAACTCTGAACAAAATGCTTCTAATTTAGCAAATCTAGTCTCTGATCTATCTAAGGCCACTGTAAGTTTCATGAATGAAACAAGGTCTTCAATTAGAAATTTGGAGGCACAAGTGGGCCATCTGAGTAAAAGGATCACTGAAATCCCTCCTAGTACTCTCCCAAGCAATACAGAAGAGAACCCAAAAGGAGAGTGCAAGGCCATTGACATAAGCGCCATGGCCGAACCTGTGAGGAGAGGAGAGGACGTGAATCCCAAGGAGGAAGACCTCCTGGGACGTCCAGTGATCAATAAGGAGCTTCCCTCTGAGGAACCAAAGGACTCTGAGGCTCATCTAGAGACCATAGAGATTCCATTGAACCTCCTTATGCCCTTCATGAGCTCTGATGAGTATTCCTCTTCTGAAGAGAATGAGGATGTCACTGAAGAGCAAACTGCCAAGTTTCTTGGTGCAATCATGAAGCTGAATGCCAAATTATTTGGCATTGATACTTGGGAAGTTGAACCTCCCTTGTTCATCAATGAACTAAGTGATCTGGATCAACTGACATTACCTCGGAAGAGACAGGATCCTGGAAAGTTCATAATACCCTGCACCATAGGCACCATGATCTTTAAGGCTTTGTGTGACCTTGGTTCAGGAATAAACCTCATGCCCCTCTCTGTAATAGAGAAACTGGGAATCTATGGGGTGCAAGCTGCTAAAATCTCACTGGAGATGGCAGACAGCTCAAGAAAACAGGCTTATGGACAAGTAGAAGATGTATTAGTAAAGGTTGAGGGCCTTTACATACCTACTGATTTCATAGTCCTGGATACTAGAAAGAAAGAGGATGAATCCATCATCCTAGGAAGGCCTTTCCTGGCCACAGCAAGAGCTGTGATTGATGTTGACAGAGGTGAAATAGTCCTTCAATGGAATGAGAACTCCCTTGTATTCAAAACTCAAGGATCTCCCTCTGCAACCATGGAGAGGAAGCGGCAAAAGCTTCTCTCAAAGCAGAGTCAACCAGAGCCCCCACAGTCAAACTCTAAGTTTGGTGTTGGGAGGCCACAACCAAACTCTAAGTTTGATGTTGAACTCCCATATCCAAACTCTAAGTTTGGTGTTGGAGAGTCTCAACAAAGCTCTGCACATCTGTGAGGCTCCATGAGAGCCCACTGTCAAGCTATTGACATTAAAGAAGCGCTTGTTGGGAGGCAACCCAATGTTTATCTAATTCTTATTTTTATTGTTTTTCATGTTTTCTTAGGTTCATGATCATGTGGAGTCACAAAATAAATAGAAAAATTGAAAACGGAATAAAAAAAACAGCAGAAGAAAAATTACACCCTAGAGGAGCATCTGTCTGGCGTTCAGCGCCAGAACAAAGCATGGTTCTGGCGCTGAACGCCCAAAATGGGCAGCTTCTGGGCGCTGAACGCCAGAACAGGCATGGTTCTGGCGTTCAACGCCAGAAATGGCACACAGATGGGCGTTGAACGCCCAAAATGACCACCAACCTGGCGCTGAACGCCCAGAGTTGGGTACAAAGGCATTTTTACATGCCTAATGGTGCAGGGATGTAAATGCCTTGACACCTTAGGATCTGTGGACCCCACAGGATCCACTCAGGATCTGTGGACCCCACAGGATCCCCACCTACCTCCACTCACTTCTTCTCACCACTCTCTTTCACACAACCCCACAAACACTCTTCCCTAAAAACCCCTCACCAATCACCTCAATCTCTCTTCCCCATAAACCTACCTCATAAACTCCACCTACCTTCAAAATTCAAAACCAATTTCCCACCCAAACCCACCCATATGGCCGAAACAATACCCCACCTCCCTTCCCTATATAAAGACCTCCATTCTTCATCAAATCCACACAACACACCCCTCTACACTACTCTTGGCCAAAACCTCATCTCCCTCTCCCTCTCCATATTTCTTCTTCTTCTTCTTCTATTCTTTTGTTTATTGCTCGAGGGCGAGCAATATTCTAAGTTTGGTGTGGTAAAAGCATAGCTTTTTTGTTTTTCCATTACCATTGATGGCATCTAAGACCGGAGAATCCTCTAGAAGAGGGAAAGGGAAGACAAAAGCTTCCACATCCGAGTCATGGGAGATGGAAAGGTTCATCTCCAAAGCCCATCAAGACCACTTCTATGATGTTGTGGCCAAGAAAAAGGTGATCCCTGAGGTCCCTTTTAAACTCAAAAGAAATGAGTATCCGGAGATCCGACATGAAATTCAAAGAAGAGGTTGGGAAGTTCTAACAAATCCCATCCAACAAGTCGGCATCCTAATGGTTCAAGATTTCTATGCCAATGCATGGATCACCAAGAACCATGATCAAAGTAAGAACCCGGATCCAAAGAACTATGTTACAATGGTTCGGGGGAAATACTTAGATTTTAGTCCGGAGAATGTGAGGTTGGCGTTCAACTTGCCATACATGGAAGAGAACGCACGCCCCTACACAAGGAGAGTCAACTTTGATCAAAGGTTGGACCAAGTCCTTATGGACATATGTGTAGAAGGAGCTTAATGGAAGATTGACTCCAAAGGCAAGCCGGTTCAACTAAGAAGATTGGACCTCAAGCCTATAGCTAGAGGATGGTTGGAGTTTATTCAATGCTCAATCATTCCCACTAGCAACCGGTCTGAAGTTACTATAGACCGGGCCATCATGATCCATAGCATCATGATTGGAGAAGAGGTGGAAGTTCATGAGATTATACCTCAAGAACTCTACAAGGTGGCTGACAAGTCCTCCACTATGGCAAGGTTAGCCTTCCCTCACCTCATTTGCCACCTATGCAATTCAGCTGGGATTGACATAGAGGGAGATATCCTCATCAAAGAGGACAAGCCCATCACTAAGAAAAAGATGGAGCAAGCAAGAGAGCCCAGTCATGGAGCTCAAGAGGCGCAAGAAGCTCATTTCCATGAGATCCCTGAGATGCCTCAAATGCACTTTCCTCCACAAAATTATTGGGAGCAAATCAACACCTCCCTAGGAGAATTGAGTTCCAATATGGGACAACTAAGGGTGGAACATCAAGAGCACTCCATCATGCTGCATGAAATAAGAGAAGATCAAAAGGCAATGAGGGAGGAGCAACAAAGACAAGGAAGAGCTCAAGGACATCATTGGTTCCTCAAGAAGGAAACGCCACCATCACTAAGGTGGATTCATTCCTTGTTCTTCTTACTTCTGTTTTTCGTTTTCTATGTGCTTATCTATGTTTGTGTCCCCATTACATGATCATTAGTAGTTAGTAACTTTGTCTTAAAGATATGAATGTCCTATGAATCCATCACCTCTCTTAAAAGAAAAATGTTTTAATTCAAAAGAACAAGAAGTACATGAGTTTCGAATTTATCCTTGAACTTAGCTTAATTATATTGATGTGGTGACAATGCTTCTTGTTTTCTGAATGTATGCTTGAACAGTGCATATGTCTTTTGAAGTTGTTGTTTAAGAATGTTAAATATGTTAGCTCTTGAAAGAATGATGACTAGGAGACATGTTATTTGATAATCTGAAAAATCATAAAAATGATTCTTGAAGCAAGAAAAAGCAGCAAAAAAAAAAAAACAAAGCTTGCAGAAAAAAAAAAAAAGAAAGAGAAAAAAATAGGCGAAAAAAAAAAATAGAAAGAAAAAGAAAAAGCAAGCAGAAAAAGCCAATAACCCTTAAAACCAAAAGGCAAGGGCAAATAAAAAGGATCCCAAGGCTTTGAGCATCAGTGGATAGGAGGGCCTAAAGGAATAAAATCCTGGTCTAAGCGGCTAAACCAAGCTGTCCCTAACCATGTGCTTGTGGCGTGTAGGTGTCAAGTGAAAACTTGAGACTGAGCGGTTAAAGTCAAGGTCCAAAGCAAAAAAAAAGAGTGTGCTTAAGAACCCTGGACACCTCTAATTGGGGACTTTAGCAAAGCTGAGTCACAATCTGAAAAGGTTCACCCAATTATGTGTCTGTGGCATTTATGTATCCGATGGTAATACTGGAAAACAAAGTGCTTAGGGCCACGGCCAAGACTCATAAAGAAGCTGTGTTCAAGAATCATCATACTGAACTAGGAGAGTCAATAACACTATTCGAAATCTGAAGTTCCTATAGATGCCAATCATTCTGAACCTCAATGGATAAAGTGAGATGCCAAAACTATTCAAGAGGCAAAAAGCTATAAGTCCCGCTCATATGACTGAAGCTCTGTTTCACTGATAGTTTGGAATTTATAGTATATTCTCTTCTTTTTATCCTATTTGATTTTTAGTTGCTTGGGGACAAGCAACAATTTAAGTTTGGTGTTGTGATGAGCGGATAATTTATACGCTTTTTGGCATTGTTTTTAGTATGTTTTTAGTAGGATCTAGTTACTTTTAGGGATGTTTTCATTAGTTTTTATGTTAAATTCACATTTCTAGACTTTACTATGAGTTTGTGTGTTTTTCTGTGATTTCAGGTATTTTCTAGCTGAAATTGAGGGACTTGAGCAGAAATCAGATTCAGAGGTTGAAGAAGGACTGCTGATGCTGTTGGATTCTGACCTCCCTGCACTCAAAGTGGATTTTCTGGAGCTAAAGAACTCGAAATGGCGCGCTTCCAATTGCGTTGGAAAGTAGACATCCAGGGCTTTCCAGCAATATATAATAGTCCATACTTTGGCCAAGAATTGACGACGTAAACTGGCGTTCAACACCAGCCTTCTGCCCAAATCTGGCGTCCAGCGCCAGAAAAGGATCCAAAACCAGAGTTGAACGCCCAAACTGGCACAGAAACTGGCGTTCAACTCCACAAATGGCCTCTGCACGTGCAACACTCAGGCTCAGCCCAAACACACACCAAGTGGGCCCCGGAAGTGGATTTATGCATCAATTACTTACTCATGTAAACCCTAGTAGCTAGTTTATTATAAATAGGACCTTTTACTATTGTATTAGGCATCTTTTGATCATCTTAGGATCTTAGGATCATCTTTGAACGCATTGTTCTTAGACCATGGGGGCTGGCCACACGGCCATGCCTGGACCTTTCACTTATGTATTTTCAACGGTAGAGTTTCTACACTCCATAGATTAAGGTGTGGAGCTCTGCTGTTCCTCAAAGATTAATGCAAAGTACTACTGTTTTCTATTCAATTCTGCTTATTTCTCTTCTAAGATATCCATTCGCACCCAAGAACGTGATGAAGGTGATGATTATGTGTGACGCTCATCATCCTTCTCCCTTATGAACGCGTGCCTGACAAACACTTCTGTTCTACATGAATTAAGCTAGAATGAGTATCTCTTAGATCTCCTAACCAGAATCTTCGTGGCGTAAGCTAGAATGATGGCGGCATTCAAGAGAATCCGGAAGGTCTAAACCTTGTCTGTGGTATTCTGAGTAGGATTCTATGATTGAATGACTGTGACGAGCTTCAAACTCGCGATTGTTGGGCGTTAGTGACAGACGCAAAAGGAGGGTGAATCCTATTCCAGCATGATCGAGAACCGACAGATGAATAGCCGTGCCGTGACAGGGTGCGTGAGCATATTATTCACTGAGAGGAGGGGATGTAGCCACTGACAACGGTGATGCCCTTGCATACAGCCAGCCATGGAAAGGAGTGAGACTGATTGGATGAAGATAGCAGGAAAGCAGAGGTTCAGAGGAACAAAAAGCATCTCCATTCGCTTATCTGAAATTCCTACCAATGATTTACATAAGTATCTCTATCCCTATTTTATTATATAATATTCGAAAACACTATTATCACTTTATATCTGCCTGACTGAGATTTACAAGGTGACCATAGCTTGCTTCATACCAACAATCTCCGTGGGATTCGACCCTTACTCACGTAAGGTATTACTTGGACGACCCAGTGCACTTGCTGGTTAGTTGTATCGAAGTTGTGACAATTATGAATTAAGATCAAAGCACCAAGCTTTGGAGCCATTACCAGGGATTGTTCGAGCCTGGACATCACAATTTCGTGCACCAACAAGCTTCAAGTGGGTACAATCCTTAACTTATAATTTTACTTATTCACTTGAATATGGTTTGCTTGAAACAGATGGCCAGCTTAGAGCTCTCTGCGGCTTTAAGAGTAAGAGGAAAATGGCTCGTACTCAGAGCTGGTGCACAAGGCTCAATAAGGTTCCACGCTTCACTTCGAAGTACACGGATTGGTATCATGCTCAATTACATGGATCACGGAAAACGTTTGGTCACCGAGGTGAGATTCTACTTTTTAACCCGCCCGAATGGAAACATGCAAATCAAGACGGAGGCGGATTTAAAAGCAAGGCTTGGAATCCTAGACTCTATCCTGACATTCGTCGTCCCGAGAGCCTAACAATACATTTGAAGCTGTTTAGAAGCTTTGCGTGCCTAGTTTGGGACCCTGGAGGCTATTGGCATTCCAAGCACTGGTGGAAATTTTTAGACGAATTTAAACATAAGCCACCATAATAGGATACTCCTCCAATGTCCAACTTAAGGACTTTAACTAAAAGTGCTAGGTGGGAGACAACCCACCATGGTATGGTCGCTTCTCTTTCAATTTATTTCTTGTTAAATGCTTTCATTTTTCCTTTTTCATTTTAATCTATTAAACCTGGAATCATGCATAGCATTCATGTTAATCATTGCATTCTGCATTTTTCATGCATATATATATAAAAAAAAGGGGGTGCATGACGCGACCGCATGCCCCATGCGATCGCGTCATATTGCGAAAAACACCACCCGCGCGACCGCATGATCCATGCGGCCGCGTGATATATATCGGCGTAAGGATCCAACGAACAAAAAGTTAGGCTGGAATCGTGCGGCCCTTGTGCGTTTCGCACAAATTGGCCCACGTGATCGCATGCCCCATGCGATCGCGTCACTTGCACGATACCAATCCCACGCGACCGCGTGAGCGACGCGATCGCGTCGCATGGATTGCACATCACCCCAAAAGGAGACAGAGAGTTGCGCTAAAACGGCGCTGGAGTCATGCGTTTAGCACAAATTCCAGCGACGCGACCGCGCGACCCACGCGATCGCGTCACCCTTCTTTCACCTCCCCTCATGCGATCACGCATCCCACGCGATCGCGTCACTCCCATTTTCACCCCAACCACGTGACCGCGTGCCCCACGCGGCCGCGTGGATTCGAAAATATAACCCCTCAGCCACGCGAACCCTATCAGTCGCGCAGCCCCCCCACCCCCAACCCTCTTCTCCCTCTCTGCTCTCTCTCCCTCCAACCACCACCCAGCACCACCCAGCCGCCACTGCGCCACCACCCAGACGCCGCCGCCACGCCGAACGCCGCCGCCACGCCGAACGCCGCCGCCACGCCGAACGCCGCCGCCACAACCCCTCCCCTCCCTTCTTCTCCCTTCTTCCTCTCTCCACCACTGCCAACCGCGACCACCGCCCACCACCGCCGGCCATCCAACCACGCCCCCTTTCTCTGCCACCCACCCGCAAACCCCCCCTTCTTCTATCACTCACCCTAAACCCTCTCCGCCACTTTCCCCCCAGCCGCCACCGCGCCGGACGCCGCCGCAGCCACCTTCTTCCCCGTTCCACCCCTCCCGCCTACCAGGTTCCGCAAAACGCAACCCTTTTTATCCGTTCATCATTTTTCTGTAATTTTTTCCGTTTCTGTTCATAATTAGGATAGATAGATATGCATGCTGTAGTGGATTTTTAGGTTGTTAGGTAGCTTAGGCTGTGGTTAGTGGATCTAGGTCTGTTTACTTGCACTGTTCCTGTTTATGTTTTATCATAACTGCAATTCTGCTGTTCCTGTGACCTCGTTCATATGCTATGATTTCTTGCAATTGCTGCTTGTTACTCTCAAATTTTCCTATTTCTATTCATTACTGGTAACTACAGCAAGTTTTTAATTCATATGAACTGCTATGATTGCTGTTTATTTTCCGGGACAATCCAATTTTAGTCGGAATGCTGCCCAATTTTTTTTTTAAAATTGTTTTCATTCATGTTCTGGTTTGGCATTTCTGAACTCTGTTTTACTCTGCTTTACCCAAACCATTTCATGAATGCTATGGCAGACTTTCTTATCCTCTTTGATTTCCTAGTTCATAAACTGCATTTGTGATTCACTGATTCCAATTTTTGCTTTCTTTATTTCTATTCGAATCCGCATCACCCTGTTTTCCTTGTTCGATTATGAGTACTTCTATTCTTACCTGTGAATCCTTGTTATATGGAATTTTTCTATGCCACTTACTTTAACCCGCACTTCACTAACTTTAATTTACTAATTTCTTTTTCAAATTCTAACCATATTAACCCTTTTGATCTCTTTTCTGATTAGTTTCACTTTCCTCTAACTTTCTAACCATGGCATATTGATTATTTTTCCATTTAACATAAATTCAATCATATTTCATATACTCATTTTCCTTATTTTACTTCTCCTTTGCCGCTTTGAGTTTCCTTTGTTTAATTGCCTATTTGCTTTACTATTTTTATCCATTTCATGGTTTTCTGTTTTTCAGGATGTCTGCCTCACAGAGGAAAGGCAAAGGCAAGGCTACTGGCAAGCGCAAGAGAGGAGACTCCTCCCAGTCCATCATTGCTCTAATGCACGATTCTTCATGGCGGGAGAAGAACTTCACACAGCAGGAAAAAGCTGACCAGCTGCTCCCTGCAAATGATCCTATCAAATTTGTAAACCGGTACTGTGAACTGAAGTACCCGGCTTTTGCAAACTCCAGAAATCTATACCTGGAACAAACTCTGAAGATTCCAGAAGCCCTTCAGCAGTACACCACTGAGCAAATCAAGCAAAGGGGCTGGTTCTTTCTGGAAAGAACACTGAAAGAGGTCAATTCATCTTGGGTACGGGAATTCTACTGCAACTACTATCTCACTACCCTAGATGCAGTGAACCTGAGAGGAAAACAAATTCTGGTCACTGAAAAGGCCTTAGAGGACATTCTCCGGCTCCCAGCCAAGTCCGATCAGCCTGATGGTTATTCAAAGGCTGAGGAGGACATGCGTCAGATGCAGTTTGATTGGGATGCTGTAAAGGCACGGATAGCTCTCGACCTGACAGTCCCTTGGGAGATGGGTCAGGACACTACCATGCCTAGAGGGATCAACAGAGCATACTTAAACGATGAGGCTCGGTTATGGCATCAGATCTTGAGTAATTATGTGATGCCGAGTACTCACGAGACGGAGATCCCGGCTGCTATGATCACCCTCCTTTGGTGTGTGCTGGAGGGTAAGGACCTTTATCTGCCACGTTTTATTCGGCATTATATGGCCAGGGTCCACGTCCGAGGCACCCTCCCCTTTCCATATCTAGTTACACAGCTTGGCCGTCGAGCTGACGTGCCATGGGAGGCTGCCGATGAGAGACCACCAGCGGCAGATTGCAGAAAGATCATTCTGCACAGCCGGAACTTCTTAGCCTTGGGCCACAGACCACCACCATTCACTGCTACTGATGAGTCAGCCCCACCGTCTGCTGGACCCTCTTCCTCCACTGCTGCACCACCTACCCATGCTACCACCACTGCACCTCCACCTGCCACAGAGCCCGTCTATCATCTGGTGCACCGCTTGTTTCGACGACTTGACCAGATAGAGCGTCGTAACAAGCGGCGCTATGAGCACCTAAAGCTGATGATACGATCCGGTGACATCCCCTCCGAGCCCGACACACCGTCCGAGGCATCTGAGGAGGAGGCGGATGCACCCGAGGCAGAGATCCATCCCCAGGAGGCAGCACCAGCCGCACCATAGGCAGCGGTCCCACATCAGATTGAGGCTGCAGATCTTGAGATCCCGATCCAGTCAGCACCTCCTCCACAGCAGCCAGACCCTCAGCCCACCACCACCACTGAGACCCTAGCTACCATCCCTCCCAGTGATGACACTCCTTCACACCAGGATTGATTGAGCATCGGGGACGATGCTTCCTTTTAAGTGTGGGGAGGTCGCCATCTCTGGTGTTTATTTTGGTGAACCACTACATACTTTTTCTTTTATTTTGGATATTTTTTTTGTATTTTTCTTTTTACTGTTATTTTCTGAGTACTTATACATTACTTTTATGTATTTTTACTCTATTTTCTGTATTTTACATCTTTAGTTCATATTTTAGCCATTTAGTTTATTTTAGTTATTTAGTTTAGTTTGCAATTCTAATTTATTAGTGGATTAATTAGTAAAGTTTACCCTTTTTAGCATAAGATAATATAGTTTAAATAGAAAAATATAAAAAGGAAGTAAGCTAGGAAATTGAACATATCAGATTTAAATCCACAAACCTTATATATAGCATTACATGATGTAGTTAAGCTGACAACATTTCATCAAGGAGGAACATTAAAACTTTAAAAGCTACCCTAAATATTTTTTTATGAGAATAATGTGAATTTTTAACTAAACCTGCATACAATATATAAATGATATATGATGCTTGAGTTAGAGAACACATAGCCTGTTGATGCCAAGGCATCTTAGGCTAGTTTCACTAGTATTTTTCTGTTAGTTTTAGTAGTTTTATGCATTTTCTTGAGCTTTAAGTAACCAAGAATGGTTAAATGAATAACAAAGCAATGAACCATCCAAACAGTATGATTTTGATGCAAATCCCATGAGTTTTAGTTAGATTACTTGAATGCTATGAATGGAAGATTTCTCATGAAATTTTGCAAGACTTTGATGCAATTGTTTGGATGATTTCAGGGAAGAAGAGGCTAAGCAAGGAAGCAACAAAATCAATAAAGGAAGCTTGAATATCACATGTGGAGTTTAAGTTCCAGTTTAAGCCTAAACTGGAGCTTAAACGCCAGAATCATGAAGGCTAAGAAATGCTGGAATTGAAGTTTAACCTCCAGTTTAACCTTAAACTGGAGGTTAAACGCCAGAATGAAAGTCTCACCAAAGAAGCATTTCCACGTTTAACCTCCAGTTTAACCTTAAACTGGAGGTTAAACGCCAGAATGAGAATGCCACTCAGGAAGAGTTCCACGTTTAACCTCCAGTTTAACCTTAAACTGGAGGTTAAACGCCAGAAATGGGAAGTGCACCAGGGAGCCATTTCCACGTTTAAGCTCCAGTTTAACCTTAAACTGGAGCTTAAACGTGTTCGACCAAGTTTTCTTCTCCAGGGTTGCTCTCTCCATTTCCACGTTTAAGCTCCAGTTTAACCTTAAACTGGAGCTTAAACGTGTTCGACACCTCCAGGGCTACCTTTCTCCTCTTCCACGTTTAAGCTCCAGTTTAACCTTAAACTGGAGCTTAAACGTGTTCGACCTCCAGGGCTGCCCTTCCTATCTCCACGTTTAAGCTTCAATTTAACCTTAAACTGAAGCTTAAACGTGTTCGACTACATGACTCTCCAGGGCTGCCTTCTTCCATTTCCACGTTTAAGCTTCAGTTTAACCTTAAACTGAAGCTTAAACGTGCTTCTACAAAAGGCTTCACTGGAAGTGTCTGGCGTTTAAGCTGCAGTTTAAGCAACTTAAACGCCACTCTTGGAAAAGGGTTTCTGGGCCAAAAATATTGCGGTTTAAGTTAGTCTTTGAGCACAAACATTAACTTAAACTTACTCTGGTATGAAACCCAATTGAATATCATGGTTTATGGGATTGGGCCTGAAGGATTGATGAGTCTGAAATTTCAATTTGTTGAGTCATGTATTATTATTTGATTATCACTAAGTTGGCTCAATGAATGTTACAGAATTTGGATCAGCAACCTCATCAAGATTTTGGATCATAAACCCAAAGCAAAAGGAAAGCAGGGAGAGGCCTCAAAGCCCAAGAAACACAACAAAAGCTCAATATAGAAAGTGTATAAATAGGATAGAATTTAAGTTAGGAAGGACTTTTACCTTTTCATTTTGCTAGTTTTCATATCTTTGTAATTGAATTCAGAGCTATGACTCACTAAACCCCCTTTTCATTGGGTTAGGGAGCTCTATTGTAATTCAATGAATCAATAATAGTTTATCTTCTTCTTCAATCTTTTCTCTTGAATTTTGTTAGAAAGCTTCTCGATCTAATTCTATTGGGTAGTTGTCTTGGGAAAGAAACTACCCATAATTGGAATCCTTCGGAACCTTGGGAAAGGAATGGAGGATTCATGCTAGAGAAGCTTTCTCACAGTGAATTGGATTGGGGTTTGGATGGATATTGTGACATGTAATCCTACCAAATTGTGGTTCATGAAACTGTGTGGTATAATCAGTGATCGAGCATCATCTCTTCTTATGAACATTTAAACCAAGGGATTGGGAATTTGTTTGTTTTTAGAGAGAATTGGTGAGCCAAGGGATTGGGATCCAATCATATAAGATTGCCAAGCAAAATTCAATGAACGCATTGGTTGAGGAAGAGATAAACATGTTTTGATTCGGAGATCTCAATATCTCCTATAACCCAATGAATTCCCCATTTCTGATCTCCACTTTCTCTTTACATTCTGCAACTCAATTCATGCAATCACCCCCATTCCCTTTTAATTTTCAGCAATTTAGCTTCTGCTCTTTAATTCATGCAATTTAAGATTCCGCCATTTAAATTCCTTGTCATTTCAATTTCTTGTCATTTACGTTTCCCGCCAATTTTACATTCCGCAATTCTCATCTAAATCTTGATTCCGCTCAACTAGAACACACTTCTAATCCGAATTGCTCACTCAACCAATCCTTGTGGGATTCGACCTCACTCTATTGTGAGTTTTTACTTGACGATAACCGGTGCACTTGCCGGAAGGAATTTTGCCGATCGTGCAATTTCCTAAATCGTGGCATAACTAGTTTGTGCACGCATCAAGTTTATGGCGCCGTTGCCGGGGATCGGTTTTCGATTGACAATTCTCAAATTGGAAGTTAACTAGATTGAGCATTTTTTTTGTTTTGATTAATTCAGTACAAGTTACTTGTTGAATTTTAATTCCTGCACTATGTTACATGCTTTCTTTCTTTATGCCTTTAAATTCAAGCAACTAACTCACTGACTCACTAACTGTTTGAATTAATTCCTCAACTGCTCTAACCATACTCTTCCATTAACCAAGAGTATTTCACTTGTTTGTTGCCTGTGCTGTGTTCTTGTATGACAGGTAGGAGAGGAGAGACATCAACTCCTCCATATACCGAACCAGAGAGGACCCTTCATAGACTTAGAAGGGAAGCAAGAGGGAAGAGAGTACTGGGAGAAGAAGAATCTGAAGGGGAATCTGAGGACAATTTTGAGGAAGCTCTAGACCTCAACATGGAGAGAGAAGTTCACAACCATGAGAGAGCTGATGGAAACAATGCTATTCCTAAGAGGAGGGTTCTTAGTTCATACATAAACCCAACCTCTGGGAATTGTGGTAGCAGCATTCAGAAACCACCCATTCAGGCCAACAATTTTGAGCTCAAACCACAGCTAATATCACTTGTGGAGAATCATTGTTCATTTGGTGGGAGTGCTAATGAAGACCCAAACCAACTTCTCACAAAATTCCTGAGAATTTGCGACACTGTGAAGTCCAATGGAGTCCAGGAAGATGCCTATAAACTGCTTTTGTTCCCATTTTCACTTGGGGACAAGGCAGCTAAGTGGCTGGAATCATTCCCAAGGGGGAGTCTAACAACATGGGATGAGGTGGAAAGCAAGTTTCTAGCACGTTTCTACCCCCCACAAAAGGTCAATAGGCTTCGATCTGAGGTTCAGACTTTTAGACAACAAGATGGTGAAACTCTCTACGAGGCATGGGAGAGGTTCAAGGATTTGACAAGGAAATGCCCACCAGACATGTTCCATGACTGGGTGCAATTGCATATTTTCTATGATGGACTTTCTTATGAATCAAGGAAGGCGGTAGACCATTCATCGGGAGGTTCATTGAACAGGAAAAAGACTGTGGAAGAAGCCATTGAAGTGATTGAGACAGTGGCTGAGAATGAGTACTACTATGCTTCAGAGAGACACAACACTAAGGGAGTCATGGAGCTGAACCATGTTGATACAATTTTAGCCCAAAACAAGGTGTTTGCCAAGCAACTAGCAGAGCTTACCAGGCAATTAGAAACAAAGCAAGTGGCTGCAATACACACACAAGATCAAGAGGAAGTAAGCATTGAAGGAGGTGATTGGGAAGAGGCCAACTATGTGGGAAACCAACAAAGGCAATCATATGATCCACATTCCAACACTTACAACCCAGGATGGAAAAACCACCCAAACTTTGGGTGGGGGAACCAACAAACCCAACCACAAAACCACAAACCTTACAACCACAACCAACATAACAATTCCACATACCAAAATTCCAACCAAAGATCATACCAAGCCACACAAAACACTTACTCCCAACCATCATATCATGGCCAAAATAATCAATCTACCCAACCTAATCCGAACCAACAATTTCAAGATCAATTAAACAGGATAGAAGGAATGCTTGCAACCATGAGTCAAGACATAACCGAATTGAAAGCTTTTAAGGAAGAAGTAAATTCTAACCTGCAAAACCAAGGAGCTGCCATCCAGAAGCTAGAAAATCAAATTATGTATTTGTCTAAGCAAACCCCTGGGACAAGCGTTTCTCATGCTGCCAAGGCTATTGCAAGGGAAGAATGTAAGGCCATAACCCTCAGAAGTGGAAAGAATCTAAAGGAGATCTCAAAGGAAACCACAGAGGATGAAGCAAAGGAAAATGTGAAAGACAAAGAACAAGGACAATCATTTACACCGTCTGCAACAAAAGAAAAAGAAAAAGAGGTCCTGAAGCCTTATACACCTAAAGCACCTTATCCTCAACTTTTGATGAAAAGTGAAAAGGATGGCCAATTCTCCAGGTTCTTGGAGATTTTCAAGAAGCTTCAAATCAACATTCCGTTTGCTGAGGCAATAGAGCAAATGCCACTCTATGCAAAATTCTTAAAGGAATTAATGACCAAGAAGAGAAGCTGGAGAAATGAGGAAACTGTGTTGTTAACTGAAGAATGCAGTGCCATCATTCAGCACAAATTGCCTCAGAAATTGAAGGATCCAGGCAGTTTCCAAATCCCCTGCATTATAGGAGAAGTCATGGTGGAGAAGGCCTTGTGTGACTTAGGGGCCAGTATCAATTTGATGTCTCTAACAATGATGAGAAGAATGAAGATTGAAGAAGCCAAACCAACAAGAATGGCCCTCCAATTGGCAGATCGAACTTTTAAATTCCCTCATGGGATAGTTGAGGATTTGTTGGTGAAAGTGGGAGATTTTATATTTCCTGCTGATTTTGTGGTGTTAGATATGGAGGAAGAAGCCAAAGCTTCAATAATTCTGGGAAGACCCTTCCTGGCTACTGCTGGAGCCATCATAGATGTACAAAAGGGTGAACTCACTCTTAGACTACATGATGAGAAGTTGGTGTTTAACGTATTCAAGGCAATGAGCTATCCATCAGAATCACTAAGGGAATGCATGAGGGTGGATGTAGTGGACATTGCAGTACAAGAAACCTTTGAGGAAACAACAAAGGAAGTGGCAGAGGAGGAGTTCACCAAGGACATAGAAGTTAGTGACATCAAGGCTGCTGAAACAACCATGCCAGAGAAAGTGAAAGAAGAGAAGGAAGCACCAAAACCTGAGCTCAAAGCATTGCCCCCTAATCTCAAGTATGCATACTTGGGTAGTGATGAGAGTCATCCTGTTATCATTAGCTCTGCCTTGAGTCAAGAACAGGAAGAAGAATTGATCAAGGTGCTACAAACTCATCAAGATGCCATTGGGTGGACCCTAGCTGATTTGAAGGGGATAAGTTCATCCATATGCATGCATAAAATCTTGTTAGAAGAGGATGCTAGACCCTCCATCCAAGCTCAGAGAAGATTGAACCCCGTCATGAAAGAAGTGGTACAAAAGGAGGTCATGAAGTTATGGCAAGCAGGGGTAATCTATCCCATTTCTGATAGCCCATGGGTTAGTCCCATCCATGTAGTTCCCAAGAAAGGTGGCATAACTGTGGTGCCAAATGAGAGGAACGAACTCATACCCACAAGAACTGTCACTGGATGGAGGATGTGCATAGACTACAGGAAGCTCAATGAAGCCACCAGAAAAGATCATTTCCCACTCCCATTCATGGATCAGATGCTTGAAAGGCTTGCAGGACATGCTTACTATTGCTTTCTGGATGGATACTCAGGCTATAATCAGATAGTAGTTGACCCTAGAGATCAAGAGAAAACATCATTTGTTTGTCCATATGGAGTTTTTGCTTATAGACGCATGCCCTTTGGATTGTGCAATGCACCTGCCACTTTCCAAAGATGCATGCTGTCCATCTTTTCGGACATGATTGAAAAATTTATTGAGGTCTTCATGGATGATTTTTCTGTGTTTGGAGATTCTTTTCCTAGCTGCCTACACCACCTTGCCTTGGTGCTTAAGAGGTGCCAAGAGACCAACCTAGTATTAAACTGGGAAAAGTGTCATTTCATGGTCACAGAAGGAATAGTCCTTGGCCATAAAATCTCTAATAGAGGCATTGAGGTGGACAGAGCTAAGGTGGAACTCATTGAAAAACTACCTCCACCAAGTAATGTCAAGGCAGTTAGGAGTTTTTTGGGACACGCTGGTTTTTACAGAAGGTTTATTAGAGACTTTTCTAAAATAGCCAAACCTTTGAGTAACTTGCTTATCTCTGATACACCCTTTGTATTTGATAAAAATTGCATGCTAGCCTATGAACTTTTGAAGCAAAAACTTTCCTCTGCACCTATCATTGCCCCACCTGATTGGAACTTACCTTTTGAACTGATGTGTGATGCATCAGACCTTGCTATTGGGGCAGTGTTAGGACAAAGGAAAGACAATCTGGTACATGTGATTTATTATGCCAGTAAAGTCTTGAATGATAACCAAAGGAATTACACAACCACTGAAAAAGAACTCTTGGCAATAGTCTTTGCATTTGACAAATTTAGATCCTATCTCATTGGATCTAAAGTCATTGTCTTCACTGACCATTCAGCTTTAAAATACTTACTTGCTAAACAAGAGTCCAAACCAAGACTTATTAGATGGGTTCTTTTGTTGCAGGAATTTGACATTGAAATCAAAGACAAGAAGGGTGTAGAGAACAAGGTGGCAGACCATTTATCAAGGATACCATGTGAAGAAGGAAGCACACAAAGCACACATATAAATGAGTGCTTTCCGGATGAACAACTCATGGTAATTCACAAAGCACCCTGGTTTGCAGACATAGCAAACTTCAAGGCCACTGGGAGTTTGCCGTTGGAATTTAACAAGCATCAAAGGAAGAAATTGGTAAATGATGCCAAATACTTCATCTGGGACGAACCATACTTGTTCAAAAAATGTTCGGATGGCATACTCAGAAGATGCATATCAGAGGAAGAAGGAAGGGAAGTCTTATGGGACTGCCATGGCTCCACTTATGGAGGACATTTTGCAGGAGAAAGAACGGCAGCTAAGGTGTTGCAGTGTGGTTTTTATTGGCCCACTATCTTCAAAGATGCAAAGGAACTAGTGAAGCACTGCCATGAATGCCAGAAAGCAGGGAACCTGCCAAGAAAAAATGAAATGCCACAACAATTCATTCTGGAACTTGAATTGTTTGATGTATGGGGGATAGATTTCATGGGACCCTTTCCCTCCTCATACTCAAATAATTACATTCTTGTGGCAGTAGACTATGTCTCCAAATGGGTTGAAGCAATAGCAACCCCAACCAATGATAATAAGGTAGTCATGAACTTCCTCAGAAAACACATTTTTTGCCGTTTTGGGGTTCCAAGAGCAATCATCAGTGATGGAGGAAGCCACTTCTGCAACAAACCATTAGAGGCATTGCTTCTAAAATATGGAGTCAAACACAAGGTAGCCACACCATACCATCCACAGACAAGTGGGCAAGCCGAAATATCTAACAGAGAACTCAAAAGAATCTTGGAAAAGACTGTGGGAACTTCAAGGAAGGACTGGTCGATTAAGCTAGATGATGCTCTTTGGGCATATAGGACAGCTTTCAAAACACCAATTGGAATGTCTCCTTACCAACTAGTATATGGAAAAGCTTGCCATTTGCCACTGGAGTTGGAGCACAAGGCATTCTGGGCCTTGAAAATTTTGAACTTGGACAGCAAGGCTGCTGGAGAAAGAAGGATGTTGCAAATTCAAGAGTTAGAAGAATTCAGAGCTGAAGCCTATGAGAATGCCAAAATTTATAAAGAAAGAGCAAAGAAGAAGCATGACAGCAACATAGCCCCAAGGAAATTTGAAGAAGGACAAAAAGTATTGCTCTACAATTCTAGGCTGAAGCTATTTCCAGGGAAGCTAAAATCAAGGTGGTCTGGACCATTCCTTGTCACCAAGGTCTCCCAATATGGACAAGTAGAAATCATGGAAGAAAAGTCACAACGAACCTTCACTGTGAATGGTCAAAGACTCAAACATTACTTGGGAGATGTGGAGGAAAAGGACAAAGTTAAATATCACCTCAACTGAGGAAGCTGACCGTCAAGCTAATGACGTTAAAGAAGCGCTTGTTGGGAGGCAACCCAACCTGAGGTAATACCCTTTTGCTGTGTCTTTTATTTGTTTCAATAAAAAGGTGAAGTAGTTTCTGTGCATTGCAAAGAATTAAGTTTGGTGTTTCACACCAAACAATGAATTCGTGGATCAATAATTCAAAGGGGAATGTGTGACTCTGAGTTTGGTGTTCCACCACACATATCAACTGAACACAACAACCTTTGAATTATATGAAAGGAACAACCATTCTAAGCAATCACAGGAATGCTTAAAATCCTTAGCAGCAACTTCATTCCAAGGAGAATTCAAAGACTCAAAGAACAGAGAAGTAAGTAGGAGACTAAGTTTGGTGTTCACACACCAACTTAAGACTCAGACACTTGCCCATACATAGTTGAGCTAACCACTCAAGTGCTTGAGAAACAAGCAACTTCATCACTCTTTGCAGGAAAGGAAACAAGGATCTTAGAAAGAACATGAAGCAACAACTAGGAGAAGAAGGAGAAATCAAATTGTTTCCTGGCAACAAAGAGAAAACAAAAAAATTTCACAAGGTGGTGTTGTTCCTTGACAATTCTTTAAAAAGGGCAAACAAAAGCATGCTTGTTCTGGTTTAAACTGTAATTGTTGAATCTTTTTGGAATGTGAAGTTACTAGTATGTTTGTCTGTTTATTGCTTTGAATAAAGTGAATGCCTAGATGTTTGGATATAACTTCACCTTCTTAAACAAATGCTTGCCATGCTTGTTCTGTTTCCTAAAATAAAAGAAAAGTTTGAACAAAAGTAACTTGGCTCAATTAGTGACAAATCAAGTAGAATTAAGTGGTGGTATGCATGCTTGATTGTTTAGTCAGATCACTGGAAATAGAGTGTAGAATTATCATTTTTTGTGAAGAAATTGAAAACTGTCTATGGATCTTGATGAATAAATGTCTTTGGCCATGAAAAAGAAAGAAAAAGAAGAAGAAAAAGCCACTGAAAAAGGCAACCAAAAAGCAAAAAAATTTTTTGAAAATAAGCTAGGCACCAATGGTTTGAACTTCTGAGACAAATGCCTGTGGTGTTTATGTATTAAGGATATGCTTGGATGAATAGGTTCTGAGGAGTGTTTCAACACTTGGTAACTTGGGTTAACTAACCCGGGATTATCAACCAAAAGTCCATTATCAAGAGCAACCTAAATACAAAACATTTAGTCACACAAAGAGGTGCTGGGCACCAATGTCTCAAGAAGAAATGTGAACTAAAATGCCTGGAGTGGATATGTGTAGTGCACTGATAAGAAAAAGAAAATGCCAAAGGCTTGCACAACACATGACACCAAGCAAACAAGGAGCTCTAAGAAAAAGAAAAGAAAAACAAAGAAGAGAAAAGTGCCAAAGACATAAGAATAACAAGAGGCCATAGCAGTGTTTGATGGATGCAATGAAAAAGTGATAATCTTACCTGATAAGAATGAAAAAGTGATGCTGCAACTTTCTGCATAAAACCCTTTTGATGAACTTCAAATGCTTGCTAATATAGCCAATGTGATCGCTTTCTGTTTCATACTTTCTTCTCAAATAACTCAGGACTTGCTTAGGGACAAGCAAGTATTAAGTTTGGTGTTGTGATGCCAAGGCATCTTAGGCTAGTTTCACTAGCATTTTTCTGTTAGTTTTAGTAGTTTTATGCATTTTCTTGAGCTTTAAGTAACCAAGAATGGTTAAATGAATAACAAAGCAATGAACCATCCAAACAGTATGATTTTGATGCAAATCCCATGAGTTTTAGTTAGATTACTTGAATGCTATGAATGGAAGATTTCTCATGAAATTTTGCAAGACTTTGATGCAATTGTTTGGATGATTTCAGGGAAGAAGAGGCTAAGCAAGGAAGCAACAAAATCAATAAAGGAAGCTTGAATATCACATGTGGAGTTTAAGTTCCAGTTTAAGCCTAAACTGGAGCTTAAACGCCAGAATCATGAAGGCTAAGAAATGCTGGAATTGAAGTTTAACCTCCAGTTTAACCTTAAACTGGAGGTTAAACGCCAGAATGAAAGTCTCACCAAAGAAGCATTTCCACGTTTAACCTCCAGTTTAACCTTAAACTGGAGGTTAAACGCCAGAATGAGAATGCCACTCAGGAAGAGTTCCACGTTTAACCTCCAGTTTAACCTTAAACTGGAGGTTAAACGCTAGAAATGGGAAGTGCACCAGGGAGCCATTTCCACGTTTAAGCTCCAGTTTAACCTTAAACTGGAGCTTAAACGTGTTCGACCAAGTTTTCTTCTCCAGGGTTGCTCTCTCCATTTCCACGTTTAAGCTCCAGTTTAACCTTAAACTGGAGCTTAAACGTGTTCGACACCTCCAGGGCTACCTTTCTCCTCTTCCACGTTTAAGCTCCAGTTTAACCTTAAACTGGAGCTTAAACGTGTTCGACCTCCAGGGCTGCCCTTCCTATCTCCACGTTTAAGCTTCAGTTTAACCTTAAACTGAAGCTTAAACGTGTTCGACTACATGACTCTCCAGGGCTGCCTTCTTCCATTTCCACGTTTAAGCTTCAGTTTAACCTTAAACTGAAGCTTAAACGTGCTTCTACAAAAGGCTTCACTGGAAGTGTCTGGCGTTTAAGCTGCAGTTTAAGCAACTTAAACGCCACTCTTGGAAAAGGGTTTCTGGGCCAAAAATATTGCGGTTTAAGTTAGTCTTTGAGCACAAACATTAACTTAAACTTACTCTGGTATGAAACCCAATTGAATATCATGGTTTATGGGATTGGGCCTGAAGGATTGATGAGTCTGAAATTTCAATTTGTTGAGTCATGTATTATTATTTGATTATCACTAAGTTGGCTCAATGAATGTTACAGAATTTGGATCAGCAACCTCATCAAGATTTTGGATCATAAACCCAAAGCAAAAGGAAAGCAGGGAGAGGCCTCAAAGCCCAAGAAACACAACAAAGCTCAATATAGAAAGTGTATAAATAGGATAGAATTTAAGTTAGGAAGGACTTTTACCTTTTCATTTTGCTAGTTTTCATATCTTTGTAATTGAATTCAGAGCTATGACTCACTAAACCCCCTTTTCATTGGGTTAGGGAGCTCTATTGTAATTCAATGAATCAATAATAGTTTATCTTCTTCTTCAATCTTTTCTCTTGAATTTTGTTAGAAAGCTTCTCGATCTAATTCTATTGGGTAGTTGTCTTGGGAAAGAAACTACCCATAATTGGAATCCTTCGGAACCTTGGGAAAGGAATGGAGGATTCATGCTAGAGAAGCTTTCTCATAGTGAATTGGATTGGGGTTTGGATGGATATTGTGACATGTAATCCTACCAAATTGTGGTTCATGAAACTGTGTGGTATAATCAGTGATCGAGCATCATCTCTTCTTATGAACATTTAAACCAAGGGATTGGGAATTTGTTTGTTTTTAGAGAGAATTGGTGAGCCAAGGGATTGGGATCCAATCATATAAGATTGCCAAGCAAAATTCAATGAACGCATTGGTTGAGGAAGAGATAAACATGTTTTGATTCGGAGATCTCAATATCTCCTATAACCCAATGAATTCCCCATTTCTGATCTCCACTTTCTCTTTACATTCTGCAACTCAATTCATGCAATCACCCCCATTCCCTTTTAATTTTCAGCAATTTAGCTTCTGCTCTTTAATTCATGCAATTTAAGATTCCGCCATTTAAATTCCTTGTCATTTCAATTTCTTGTCATTTACGTTTTCCGCCAATTTTACATTCCGCAATTCTCATCTAAATCTTGATTCCGCTCAACTAGAACACACTTCTAATCCGAATTGCTCACTCAACCAATCCTTGTGGGATTCGACCTCACTCTATTGTGAGTTTTTACTTGACGATAACCGGTGCACTTGCCGGAAGAAATTTTGCCGATCGTGCAATTTCCTAAATCGTGGCATAACTAGTTTGTGCACGCATCACCTGTGAGTCTTGAGCTTAATTGTATGGTTGCATTCAAACCATAATTTTATTTCTGTGTGTTTCATTTCTTTTTATTCTGATGTTCTTTACTTTGCTTTAATCTATATGTCCAATTATAGAATATAGAATGTAGATACATACCAAGAGAATGATTGAGGCCATCATTTGATTTCAGCTCACTTACCCTAAATTAGCCTGCCTTTTACATCACCCTTGTTAGCCCCCTTGAGCCTTTTAAAACCCCTTTATTCTATTTAGCCAAATTACTAGCCTTAAGCAGAAAAATAAAAAAAAATCCCAAGTGAATCCTTGGTTAGCTTAAGATAGAAAATTATAAATAGAGAAAAATGTGAGAAACCTTTTGGGAACATGGGTAATAGAAACAAAAGGGTAGAAAAGTTAAAAGGGATAAAAATAAAATTTGGGAAGCATGCTCATGAGAAAATCTAGGTGATTCAATTACCATGTGCAAAAAAAAAATTTATTTTATTTTTCAGCATCTAAATAAAAGGGGATACAAAAGAAATTCCCCAATGCAAAATAAAAACAATGCACATGGGATAAAAATAAAAAGTGAAACATGAGCATGTAACAATAAGTGAGATAATATGGGAAAATAGGTAAAAAGATTTTATTTTACTAAATATGTATGTTAGGTGAGATCTTAGTCTAATTAAGGATTCACTTATTAGCTCACTTGACCCTATACATAAATCTTTACCTTTACCTTGACCCCATTACAACCTCAATTAAAGACCTCATGACTTTTTGGTATGACTATATTCTATAATTGTTTATTGGTTAGATGAAAAACAAAGCTATAGAAATTAAGAATAAAAAGAAAAATAGAGTGAATAAACCCAATAAACACTGAGTGACTAGAGAGTAAACACAAAATCCAGTGAGGGTTCAATAACTCATCAACATATATCTATGCTTAAATTTACTAATTGTTTTGCAAGTTTAATGTTTTCTTTCCCATCTCATTTGCTAAAATACTTTATTATTTAAGGGTTGGCTATATATATACATGACTCCTTGAGAATGTGAATTAACTTGACTACATGTAAGCTTTATATATGAGTGAATAAATTAGAGTTGCATGATGCATCATTCATTTAGGTAGTTGCATTTAAATTAGGTTGCATTGCATGACATTCCATCACTTTAACCTTAATTATTTACCTTGGATTTAGCATGAGGACATGCTAGTGTTTAAGTGTGGGGAGGTTGATAAACCCATATTTCATGAGTTCTTTTGTGCCTAATTTGAGTGATTTATACAATCCTTCACCTGCTTATTCACATTAATTGCATGGTTTTACTTTTCCTTCCTTATTATGTCATATTGTGAAAAACATGTTTCCTAAGCTTTAAAAATTAATTAATTTAATTACCTTTATTTCTATTTGATGCCGTGATTAGTGTGTTGAGTAGTTTCAGATTTTCTAAGGCAGAATGACTTAAAGGATGGAAAAGGAAACATACTAAAATGGAAGGAGAAAGCAAAATGAAGCTTTAAGGAAACTGGTATCCACGCGATCGCATAGATGACGCGATCGCGTGCCAAGCACAAATCAGCAGCGACGCGGCCGCATGACTGACGCGACCGCGAGGCAAGGAAAAGCTCCGAATGACACGACCGCGTGACCCACGCGGACGCGTGACAGAGGCCACGTATCAGAATTTACAGAATGCGCCCCCAGCGATTTCTGAAGCCCTTTTTGGCCCAGATCCAAGTACAGACAGCATAGACCAGAGGTTATAAAGTGTGGGAATGTACCCATTCAAAGAGAGCTCGCATATTTTTACTTTTCAATGATTTAGATTTAGTTGAGAGGGAGATCTTCTCTCTCTCTCTCTCTTAGGATTTAGGATTTCTTCTTATTTTAAGAGTGACTCTCAATCCAGGTTTTATATTTCTTTGTTTTAAATTTCCCTTTCACTTTATTTATTTATTTCAATATCTGAGTTGGCTATTTACCTTTATAATTGGATCTATGAATTCTTCCATGTTACAGACTGTTATTTGAATTAATGATAATTGAGGTATTTTCAGTTTATGATTGTTCTCTTTGATTTAAGTTACCATTGCTTCCCATCTAAGGATATTTTTATCATTCCAGCAATTTTACTTTTTCCCCTTTTGGTTCTGGTTAAGAATTCAATAACTCAACAGTTATTAAACTCAACATAATTGATAATCGTTATCTTGCTAATTAAGCTGAACTTAAATAATCCCAACCTTTTCTTAGGAAATAAATAGGATTCAAAGGCCAGATTAATTAGTCCCTTGAATCTCCTTTGCTTTAGTAAAGATTGACCAAGTGGAGTTTAGATTCAACTTTCATTATAGTTGGGAGAGATAACTACGTTGGACCTCCAACTTCTCTTACCTTGCCAAAAGTCTGCTTTACAGTATTTATTTATTTTAATTGCCATTTACTTTACTTGTCATTTAAATTACTTGCTTCTCATCTTCTAAACCCCGATTACAACCTTTATAGCCAATAATAAGAACATACTTCCTCGCAGTTCCTTGAGAAGACGACCCGAGGTTTGAATACTCGGTTAACAATTTCTAAAGGGGTTTGTTACTTGTGACACCCAAAAACACGTTTGTATGAAAGGACTTTTGTTGGTTTAGAAGCTATACTTGCAACGAGGATCTATCTGCAAATTTCTAGACCACGCAAAAGTTCCTCTCATCACTACCGTCGGAAGCTACTCGTCGGAGATCTCATGATGTTCCTCCTTCTTCGTGGCGTGCTTCCTCTCGGAGCTGTTCCTCGCGAAGACGCGTCGTCAAGTTCGTCCCCTTCATCGGGTTTTTGCTTGTTGCCGCTGCTTTCTCCGTGACTATGGTCCGTGGTTCGCGGTTCAGACTTCTCGCCGCCTCACTCGCATTCTCGTTGCTTGGCTCTGTCAGCTTGATATCCTTCGTTCTTTGTTTTTGACCTCCTCTGTTCTCAGTTCCTGCCATATCGCCATCCTCCGTTTCTAGAATCAACATCCTCTGCTTCGTTGAATCGTTGTTTAAGACTTCAGGTAATTTTTTTATGAACATCATTTGAATTTTGTGAATAATTCTCTATTATTGTTATTGTTTTTTTTTTTAAGAATTATGCTCCTGTTATTGTTTATTTGATTTATATGAGATGCTGTTATTCTGACTTCTGAGTTCTGAGGGTTTTAAATCTGAAGTGTTGGTATGGTTTGTTTGTTTGTAGGATTGTGTTGTCTAGAATGGCTGATAAGCAAGCAGTTACAAACAACACAAGTGGGTCTAAGGTGGGGAGCATTTCTACTCCATCAAGTGTTGCTGCATCGACACCTTCTAAATCAGCAAAGGGAGGGAAATTAGTTACTAATACAGGCTCAAGTGATGCTCCTACTTTGGAGACAGAGACAGATACAGGCTAACCAGGTAAAAGAAAGGCTAAAAGGCCCCCCTTCTATTTTTGGGATCATTTTTAAAAAAATACGGAGGAAACTAAAGCTCAATGTAAACATTGCTTGAAATGGTTACAATGTCATAGTCGTAGAGGCTTTAATTTGTACTCAAAATTGGATAAAGCCTGATAAGATTTTGGTTGCTGAAAATTCGTGTATAATAACTTATATTGTTTTTTTTTCAATTTATTCTAACATGTTTTACTAAATTTTTCTATTGGTATTTCTTAATAGGAATACATGGTTGCTGAAATTACTTGATGGCTACTGATTTAAGTAGAGATCAACTTGTTTGACTATTGTTTTACTTGATGGCTACTTATTTAAGCAGGAATCAACTTGTTTTAAGCTGATGGGTTAAACTTTAGTATGTTTTAGTGTTGCTATTTTATTTTAAATGAGACATTTAGTATTTTAGTGCTTGTTGTCTTCACTTATTATTGGAAGTGCTTGTTGGAACCTTTGGTATTATATTTACTTACTTATTTGTATATTTTTGTTAGTAGTTATTATTCATATATTGTATTATTTTATTTTATTATTTAGAAAAAGTTTGATTAAAAATATTTTAGGAATTTTATTGAATTTTTTACATAGAAATATGATTAAAAAGATAAGGTTCAATTATGTGGATATACCCGATATCCGATCCGATATGATCCGCAAATGTGAGGATCGGATCGGATTCGACCCTCAAAAACGCGGATATCATATCTGATCCGATCAGATGGGAATTGTACGAATCAGATCGAATTTTTTGTCATATCCAATCTGCGTACACCCTAAATATATTATTTAAATGAAATACTTGCTAGATTTCTTTTGCTTTAATTAATCATTGGATTGAGATTATCTAAAAGACCATTAGTTAGGTTAGAATAGTCGAACATGCATAATTAATTTTTTAAAACTTACTTGAAGTTCCTTTTTTTATTTAATACTTAGAATATTACTAATTAATATCAATGTTGTTATATGAATATATTATTCATGAAATAGAATATTTTATTAATGAAATTATTTATGTACTAGGTTTAGAATAATTAAATACTATAAATATTAAACCCTCCTAATGGGTTAGATAAGATTAATTTGCACGACTAAATGTTGCTACTATTGTAGAGGTCTCGGTTGCTACTGCCACGCTGTGTGGCCTTTATCCATCCCCTGCCCGACGTCATATTGCCTTACATTACGGAGGCTGGATTTGGACATGCAGTAGAGCTAAGAAATTTTATGTTTGACAATGCCTTGCTCTTTGCATATGTGGAGCGGTGGAAGTCCGAGACTGATATGAAATTTGTTGTGATGGTCTAGAATTTATCAAATAAAATCTCATTGCAAGTATAGTTCTAAACCAACAAACAATTCTCACATCAAAATTTTGGTTGTCACAAATAAAAAATCCCAAATAAGGGGGTTTGATTTGGTAAAGGGGCAAGAAATTAAATGACAAGAAAAGTAAATCAAGTAAGCAATTTAAAGAAAGCAATTAGTAAAGAGAGATATTCATGGCAAGGGTTGAGAATATAGGCTTTCTATCCTAGTCATTAATCACAATAATTAACAAGAATTTATCCTATTTCGTCATCTCCAATGTGGGAAGAAGGTGTAAGTTATCTTCCATGAGAGAAAGTCAAACAAGACTAGTTAACCTCAATCCAAAAATCCTAATCAACTTACTAATGGAATTAGCAAGGGATTAGAGTCAATGGAAATCATATTAACTAACAACTCTAGATCACCAACATGAGTTGGGTATTCATGACTCAAGATTACCTAATTACTCTTCCCAAGCCAAGAATTCTAAAAAATCTACTCTAACATCCAATCAAGCATTTTGTCAAATACTTGGAAGGCATAAAAGGAAAGCATAATGAATTGCAAGACATAGTAAATCTACCAACTACCAATTGCAAGGAAAGTAAATTCACAACTCAAATCATCAATAAAAAGAACATCAAACATCAATTGCATTAATAGAAAATCTAAATCCAACAAGTATTCATCAATCCTAAATAAAGAGGCATGAAAAGAAAAATTGACAAGAGGGAACAAGAGAATTACACTACTAGAGCATGAAAATGTAGAAGAAACAAGATGCAAACAAGGAATTAAACATGAATCTAAGATGCAATTAACCCTAGGAACCCTAATTCTAGAGAGAAGAGGGAGCTTCTCTCTCTAGAAACTAAGTTACATGATGCAAAAACTCTAAATAATTGCTCCCCCTTTGCTCAAGCTTCAATTCTGCATGAAATACCCTCAGAAACGAGTTTGATTTGGGCCTGGGCAGCTCAGAAATTGCCCCCAGCGATTTCACTTTAAGTGGGTCATGTGCCGAGTGTCACGCGTGCGCGTGCTTGACGCGTGCGCATCGATGGCAAAACCCCTACTCACGCGTACGCGTGCTTGACGCGTGCGCATGGCTTGAAAAGTCTCCAATGCACGCGTACGCGTGCATGACGCGTGTGTGTGGCCCTCAATTCTCCAAAAGCTCATTTCTTCATGCATTCTCCACTTTGTATGCTTTTCTCTTCATTTCTTCCATCCAATACTTGCCTTATGAACCTGAAATCACTCAACAAACACATCAAGGCATCGAATGGAATTAAAATGAATTAAAATTACCAATTTAAGGGTCTAAAAAGCATATTTTTACACTTAAGCACAAATTAAGGGAGAATTACAAAGCCATGCTATTTCATTGAATAAATGTGGAAAAAGGTGACAAAATCCCCTAAAATAAGCACAAGATAAACCACAAAATTGGGGTTTATCAGATACCCACAATTTTCACCTTTCATAGGGTGAGGTCAGCATTACGCTCTAAGATGTTGCTTAGCATCTTGGTTTGCGCCTGACGGTAAGCCGATTAGGGGTTGTACCAGAGACTTTCTATAGTACCATGGACACTCCACATGGGAGTGGGTTGAGGATTTACTTGGCGACAGGCCGCCACTATAGCCAGAGGACAGGGAGCATGTTTTTGGTTTAAGGATTACCCGTCTGAGGAACAGGGTTTTAGCCATTCCACCTGGGGGAGATCCGGATACCCTCCTTAAGTATGTCAGGTGCTACTTGATGATGCTAATCAGGGGGTTCTGTTCACAGACAAGTTAACTACAGTTGTCCCTCTCAAATGGCTGCCGTTGCTAAAAGATTTTGATCATTGTAGGAGGTTGTCTTGGAGTCTGCACTCCTGACACACACATACCACTCACTTTGCACCGCTTCTAGACGTGATATGACTGACATTCCAGGGTGCATACTGCTTGTACTGTCCTAGATCTACTAGAGATTTTCGACATTTTATCTGGTTGGGTATGACGTCCTTAGATTTCCACTTGCAGCCAGGTAATTAATTACTTTGAAAATTTTAATTAGAATACTAATTATTTACTATTATAATTAATTTTATATTTTTCATTATCGTTATTATTCTTATTCAAAGGATAGAAGCATAAATGAGGATGATATTTATTATTCCACTATTTTAAATGATAATGATACTTATATTAAGTATGCTTTATACACCATGTGTTGGTTGGCGGATCTGGGACAATAAAGTAGAGACCATCACCTGGTTGTGGAACCGGACACCACTTGGATCATCACCATGCTCAGCATTAGTATTTTATGACTTTATTTATTTTTTACACCTTTTTGATCTTTTATGTTTTATTCTATTTTTGGATCTTTTATGTTTTGTTGTACCTTTAGCCATCTTATATTTTATTCTAGTTAGAATAGTTGTGGTGTTTTATCAAAATTTCAGTTGCTATCGTAAATCTATTACTACAACCATACAATCAAATGGCATAAAGATAAACTATTAACATTAAAAATACCATACGTCGCAATAATAAAATCACTTGGAATAATACTATAAATGAAGATTCCATACAAGATAAAGAACAAGTACATTGGGGATTAAGATTTAAACTAACTAAGACAACCACTACAAACTATAACATGACAATGACTCTCGTGGATCCCAGGGTGGAGTGTTGGGACATCCTCGCCTAGTATGACCTTATTGCTGACAAATACCACATTTTTTCTCAGACTGCTCCACTGCATCAATCTCATTCCGCAACTGAGTAGAGACCGGTATTCTCTTTTCCTTCCGTCGTATCATGGGGTTGAGCACTAGCTGTGTACTGATAAGTGAATATCATATACCCTTTTTTCATAGCATTTTCATAGTGTTTTTAGTTATATTTTATTGAGTTTTAGTATGTTTGATGACTTGCATCATCTACCTCTTTCTCTTAACCAAAAGGACCATAGAAGTAGTAATTTCTCATTCAATTGATGCAATTACTTGAACTAAATGATGAATTTTATGGTACATTGCTTTGAAAGGGATCTTGTTTGAATTTCAGGTGAAAGTAGCATCAAAAGAGGAAGAAAGCAAGAAAAAGGAGCTGGGCGTGTGTACTGGGCGTGCCACTTGGTACAAACGCCAGTAAATTGACTGGGCATGGCACACCCGTTATTGGGCGTGGTACGCCAGCTATCAACTCTAGGGAGCAAAATGAAGGAGCTTCTATAGGCGTGGCATGCCAGAGTAGGGCGTGGCACGCTAGTTGCATCTTCCAGAGGAGAACCCATGAAGGATTAACATGGGCGTGGCACGTCAAAGCCAGGCGTGGCACGCCAACTATCTTGTCTAGAAAGGAGGCTTTGATGAATTACAATGGGCGTGGCACGCCAAGGCCAGGCATAGCACGCTAGTTATATTTTTCAGAGAAAGAACTCCAAGGTTTACTATGGGCATGCCACGCGATTGCTGGGTGTGGCACGCCGGGCACTCTGATCAGAGAAGGACCCTTGAAGATTCACAAAGGGCGTGGCACGCCAACCCTATCATGTACAATGAGCATGCCACTTGAGCTCGAAGGCATGGCATGCCAATATAGCTGAGCAGAGGAGAATAGAGGAAGCACCATTATGGGCATGCCACATGGTACTAGAGGTGTGGCATGCCAAGCTCATGAACCCTCATCACCACTATGGGCGTGCCACTTGAGACTGAGCGTGGCACGCCAGTTCATTTGACCAGAGAGGGTAAGTGAAGCCTCATCAAAGGCATGCCACTTGAGCTCGAAGGCGTGGCACACCAGTTCAACACTTCAGAGAAGGAGGTACAAGGCCTTATTGAAGGCGTGCCATTTGGAACTTAAGGCGTGGTACGCCAACTTTGCTCGTACCAGGGGTGTGCCACTTGAATCCTGGGCATGGCACACCAACTCACTGGGCCAGAGGGGAGTACTCATGCTTTATCAAGGTCATGGCACGCCAGACCTGGGCGTGGTACGCTAGTTCAACCTTCCAGAGAAGAGATTAAGGATCCCATTGAAGGCATGGCACGCCAGCCCAGGGCGTGGCACGCCAGTTCATTTGGCCAAAGAAGAAAGATGAAGAATTCAACAAGGGCGTGGCACACCACTGCTGGGTGTGGCACGCCAGTTATGCTGTCCACAAGAGAAGAAGGAATGCTCGCTGGGGGCGTGGTACGCCAGTTCTAGGCGTGCCACGCTAGTTCAAGTTTTCAGATAGGAAGAAGGGAGAATCACAATGGGTGTGCCACTTGAGTTCGAAGGCGTGGCACGCCGCTCACACGCCAAGCACATGTCTCAATTTAATTAGTTTTTCCTTTAATTTTCAATTGTAATTTTTTTCCTTTTTGTAATTTTTATTTCTAGTAGTAGGAGTAGTATAAATACCCCTTGAGAGTACTGAAAAAGGGGTTGGATGGGTTAGTTGGCTAGAAAGGGAATTAGTTTAGTTTTACCTTTAGACTTCACTTCATCTTCTTCCATCTCTTGTACTTTTCTCTAAGCTGTGAGTAGCTAAACTCCCTCTCATTGGGAGAGGGAGCTCTGTTGTACTTGATGGATTAATGATAGTGAATTTCTTCTTCTTTTCATCTTCTCTTTTATTTGCTAGAAGGAATTTCGTTTCTCAAGTCTAGTGTTCAATCATCTTGGAAAAGAGGTTGAATGCAAATTGGGTTTCATGGGAACCTTGGAAAAGAAAACATGGAACCATGCTTGAAATCCCTTCTCACACTTGAGTAGATATGGGTTTTGGGATTGGATATGGTGACATGAAATCCACCCACTATTTGGATCTATGAGAATGTGTGGTATAATCAGAGACCAAGCTTATCTCTCTTCATGAGCAATTAGACCAAGGAATTGGCTGATTATCAAGATTTGAGAGATTGAATCACCAAAGAATTCGGGTTCAATCAATCATGATTGCCAAGAGGTCAATGAGTTGCATGATTGAAGATAAGATGATCCAGATTTGATCCAAAGAGAGCAATATCTCCTAATCTCAATGAATTTCCCTATTCTTATCTTCCCTATTCTTTATAGCTTTCTTTAAGTTTCTGCTATCAACCCATTCCCCATTTACAATTCAGTCATTTATGTTTTAGCAATTTACTTTCATGCTCTTTATAATTCTGCACTTTATTGCTTTTCTTTATCTTTAAGTCATTTACAATTTTGTCATTTAGAATTCTGCACTCAATAATTCTTCTTGATTAGCTTAACTAAATCACCCATTAACTAAAGTTGCTCAATCAATCAATCTCTGTGGGATTCAACCTCACTCTACTGTGAGTTATTACTTGACGATAATTTGGTATACTTACCAAAGATGGATTCATTATATTTTGATATAGTGAATTTTCGGTCATTAAAGTTAGGAGCTCTGCTTATCTCAATGGATTAATATCATTACTATTCTATTTTAATATATGTTTGATTCAGTTATAAGGTGTGTTTTTGTTCTTCATCTAAATGAGACTGGGTATGTCTCTTTTTCTACATGATTTCCTGTGATACTCAGAACAGGTCACTTGAGCTACAGCTTGAAAACACTCCTCCTAAATCGAGATTATCTGGGCTAATTGGGATACATGACATATAATCTGGTTAGTTTTGGGTAATTGAGATTTCTATGGTGCTAAACTAGTTTTCCTGAATTTTACCCTCTGATCTAGAAGATCCGACCTTGTTTGTGGTGTTTTGAGTAGGATTGGAGGAGATTAATTCGCTTGGGAAATAGGTTTTAATCACTTACAGTTTACCATAGAATGAATCATTCATTGTTAAAATTGTTGGTAAGAACTATTAATTCGGAAAGGTAATTATCTCCGAGACCTTAACTGTTCTCTCATTATTGTTTCTACACCAATTCTTTACTGCTTTCTTTATTAATTTATTTTATGTGCCTACAACAACAACCACTCTTTTTCTATTTGCCTAACTAAGTCCAGCAAGATAGCTATTGCTTGCTCAATCCAACAATCCTCATGGGATTGACCCTCACTCACCTGAGGTATTACTTGGATGACCCTGTGCACTTGCCAGTGAAGTTGTGCGAGTTCAATTTCGTGCACCAAGTTTTTGGCGCCGTTGCTCGTGGATTGTTCGAGATTGACAACTACAGTTGTCTTGCTACTTATATTAGGTACCTTTTATCAGTTTTTAACCATGTATTTCCTTTTAAGTTTCTAACTTTTTAGGTTTACTTTTTTCTCTGTTTTTCTTTCAAAAATTTTCATTATTAATTTTCTCTTATTTTCAAAATTTTAAGTTTGGTGTTTCTTAGTAGTGTTTTAATTATTGTTCTTCCTGATTTTTGAAAATCGATCTTGTTTACTTTCTTTTTGTTCGAATTTTTTTTAGTTATTTTCTCTTATTTGATCTAAAAATTTTTTAAGTTTGGTGTTCTTTTAGTGTTTTTCTTTTAATTTTTAAAATTAACATTGTTTATCTTTCCCTTTTTAATTTCCGAATCTTTCTTGTTATCCTATTTTGATTTAATTTTAAATTTTAAGTTTGGTGTCTTTTAATATTTCTTTTTTTTTCTTTTTAAATTTCAAAAATTTCAAATCTTTTCTTTTTCTTTTTAATTAATTTTCTTTTTAAATTTTCAAATCATATCTTGTTTATCTTTCTTGATTCTTGGTCTTTATCTTCTTTATCTTTTCCTTGATTCTAGTTAATTGAATTTTTCATTTAAATTCAAATTTTAAAGTTCAAAATTTAAGTTTAGTGTTTCTTTAGTTATTTTTTTCTCTCTTTTTGAAATTTGAAAACTTTTAAAACCCTTCCTTTTGAATTTTCGAAAATATTTAATTAAATTTTACATCTTTATCTTAACTTTATTTAATTTCAAATTTTAAGTTTGGTGTCTTCCTTTCCTTTTTCTTTTCGGATTTAAAAACTTTTTAAAACCTTCTCCTTCTAACTTTCGAAATTTTAGATTAATTCTTGCATCTTTATCTTATCTTGATTCAATTTCAAATCTTGAGTTTGGTGTCCCTTCAGTGATTTTCTTAGTTAATTAGTTTTTTTTATTTTCGAACCTATCTTATTTAATTTTCTTGATTTTCGATTTTCCTCTTATTTATATTTTCTTTGATTTTCAAAATTTTGTTATCTTACCTTATTCATTTAAATTCAAATTTTTAAGTTTGGTGTTTCTTTAGTGTTTTTTCTTTCTTTTTGAATTTCAAAAAATTTTAAATCTTTCAAAATTTCTATTTGTATTTTTTTTATTTTTGAATTGGTATTCATTTTTTTTATAATTTTCAAATTTTTTAATATATATATATATAATAAATTTATTTGTTTTCAAAAACTTTTGATACCTTTCCTTTTAATTTTCGAAATTCTTTGAGTTAAATCTCCCATCTTTATTTTCAATTACTTTTGTTTACTTTATCCTACTTCATTTCTTTATTAGAAATTTTTACTGGGAGCTCTCTATACTCTGACATAAAGAGTCCCACTTTTTCTTTGTTTCTTATTTTTGTGTATGAGCAGAAACAAGAAGGAGTCATGGAGGTGTACTCCTTAGATACAATTCGTGCTCAGAATGAGCTTATGCGTCAATAGATAAGTCTTCTTGCTCAACAATTGGATGGCATGCAGAACCCAGTTGCAAAGATTTAGAATACTTCTCCAGATGGTCCATATGGTATGAATGATAGCTTCCCTCAAGATGAGCCTTAAAACTATGGCCAGTGGACACCAGAGCAGGTTAATTACATAGGTAACCCCTCAAGTAACTCCGATGATATTCCTTGGTTTCAAAGGTGGGGGGGGGGGTTTCTCAAGCTTTGGGAGGAGAGAGCGGCCCCATCAGCAACCGTTTTATGGCAACAGCTTTTAGGGAAGGCTTAATCAAAATCCAGTTAACAACCTTCCGCCTCAGCCCCCCACAACCTAACACTGCACCCGACCTGGCGTCCATGCTTACAGAAGTATTACAGGAGACCCGAGCTTTCCACAAGATTATGGAAGCGCAATTGAGCCAGACCAAACAACACATGGAGACGTCCAAGCAAAGCCTCTCTGACCTAGCCACTATAGTCTCTGACCTTTCCAAGACCACTTATAGTTTCATGCAAGAAACCCAATCTTCAATTAGGAACTTAGAGATACAAGTGGGTCAATTAAGCAAAAGGATACCTGAGGAACCCTCCAACACTCTTCCAAGCAACACAAAGGTAAATCCATGGAAAGAGTGCAAGGTCATCACTATGGGAGAGGAGGCCAAAACCAAGGAGGAGCAAGCTGCTGAGGATCTGAAAGAAAACAAGACTCAAGAAGAGACTGGGAGTGCACTTGTACACGCCCCTATGGAGATGGAAGAGCTTGAAGCACAACACTCTCTAAACATGCAAAAGGAGACCAAGGACGAGCACTACTCACAGTTCTTGGAAATCTTTAAGAAGCTACAAATCAATATTCCTTTTGCTGATATTTTAAAGTAAAGGACTCTCTCTACTGGAAGGAATCCCAGTGATGCTAAGAAAGGCAAATGGGTGCTGAGGTCACATAAAGATTGGATGGTTTTCAAGGTCTTCAGACATCCACTACCCCCTGACAAAGGAGGTATTTGCATGTAGATTACAATGTTGAAGCCTCCTCCCTTGGTGAAAACTCATATAGTTTCCCCAAACATCAAACATAAGTTTGGTATTGGGAGTGCACTATGATGAGCGGATAATTTATAACCTTTTTGGCATTGTTTTTACATAGTTTTTAGTATGTTTTAGTTACTTTTTATTATATTTTTATTAGTTTTTATGCAAAAATCATATTTCTGGATTTTACTAGAAGTTTGTGTGTTTTTTTTTGTAATTTCAGGTATTTTCTGGCTGAAATTGAGGGACCTAAGCAAAAATCTGATTCAGAGGCTGAAAAAGGACTGCAGATGCTGTTGGATTCTGACCCTTCTGCATTCGAAGTAGATTTTCTGGAGCTAAAGAAGCCCAATTGGTGCGCTCTCAATTGCGTTGGAAATTAGACATCCTGGGCTTTCCAACAATATATAATAGTCCATACTTTGCCCGAAATTTGATGGCCCAAACTGGCGTCTAAAGATAGCCTAAAACATCTTGGCGTAAAACGCCCAAACTGGCACCAAAGCTGGTGTTTAACTCCAGGAACAGCCTATGCACATGTGAAGCTCAATACTCAGCCCAAGCATATACCAAGTAGGCCCTGGAAGTTGATTTCTGTACTATCTACACTTAGTTACTCATTTTCTGTAAACCTAAGTTACTAGTTTAGTATAAATAGCACTTTTTACTATTGTATTCATATCTATCTTTGGTTAATCTTTGATCAGTTTTATGCTATCATAGACCATTGTTCACGTTTAGAGGCTGGCCTCACGGCCATTCTTAGACCTTTTTTTTTCACTTATGTATTTTCTACGGTGGAGTTTCTACACCCCATAGATTAAGGTGTGGAGCTCTGCTGTTCTTCATGAATTAATGCAATTACTACTGTTTTCTATTCAATTCACGCCTACTTCTTCTCCAAGATATACTCTCGTACTTGATTCAGTTAAGTCAGAATGAAGGGGTGACCTGTGAAAATCAGCCAATCTTCGTTACTCGCTTAGCCAAGATCCGCGTGCTTGACAACCACAAAGCGATTTACATGATGTTCAACGTAGTCATTGGACGATAGTTGGAGTATATTCTCTTGGATATCTAATACACAGACCGAGTCCGTGAGATTAGTATCTTCGTGATATAGGCTAGAATAATTGGCAGCTATTCCTGGGATCCGGAAAGTCTAAACCTTGTCTGTGGTATTCCGAGTAGGATCCGGGAAGGGATGACTGTGACGAGCTTCAAACCTGCGAATGTTGGGCGCAGTGACAGTGTGCAAAAGGATCAATGGATTCTATTCCGACGCTAATGGAAATCGACAGATGATTAGCCATGGGGTAGCTGTACCTGGTATTTTTCATCTGAGACGAGAAATCCAACAGTTGATTAGCCGTGCAGAAACCGTAGAGGACCATTTTCACTGAGAGAATCTTACAGCTTGCCGTGGAAGGGAGCACGCATGGTTGGAAGAAGACAATAGGAAAGCAGAGGTTCAGAAGCAACAAAGCATCTCTAGATGCTTATCTGAAATTCCCACCAATGAATTACATAAGTACCTTTATCTTATTTTATGTTTTATTTCTATTTTAATTATCAAAACCTCATAACCATTTGAATCCGCCTGACTGAGATTTACAAGATGACCATAGCTTGCTTCAAGCTGACAATCTCCGTGGGATCGACCCTTACTCACGTAAGGTTTATTACTTGGACGACCCAGTGCACTTGCTGGTTAGTTGTGCGGACATGTGAAAAGTGTGAATCACGATTTCCGTGCACCACACTACCCACCAAGGAGGAAGGTCCCAAGAGGAAGATGCCTAGGGGATGGAGGAGAAAAAAGATCCCTACTAAAAGCTTTTTACCAGGGATGAGGGTGGTATTCACTGCAAGTGCAATCCTGTCTCATACAGTAAACGACATCCTGTCTCCTGAGCATATTGAGTTGATCCTTGAGAGCACGGAAAAGAAGCTTGATAAACCACTATTTTATGGTTTATCTTGTGTTTAATTGAGTGGTTTCATCAAGTCTTTACCCACTTATTCATATGATTTGCATGATTTTACAATCCCTTCCTAGTTTTGTTTTATGGTTGAAAACTTGCTTCCTAGAGATCTTTAATTTGTATATTTTAATTCTCCTTTATACCATTCGATGCCGTGATCCGTGTGTTAAGTGTTTCAAGCTTTATAGGGTAGGAATGGATTAGAGAATGGAGAGGAAGCTTGCAAAAATGGAAGGATCACAAGAAACCAAGGTGATAACCAGCGAGCATCGACGCGCACGCATGGCTCATGCGAGCGCTCGATATGGAGAAATTTGCAGCGACGCGTGCGCGTGCCTGACGCGTACGCGTGGATTGGAGTCTGCATAAGGACGCGTGCGCGTGACTGACGCGTACACGTGACATGCGTGATCTGCAGAAATAACAGAAAATGCTGGGGGCAATTTCGAGCCGAGTTTTGACCCAGTTTTCGGCCCAAAAATACAGATTAGAGCCAGGAAACATGCAGAGACTCAACAAACATTCTCATTTGTATAGTTTTAGGTTTTTATATATGAATCTAGAGAGAAATCACTCTTCCTCTAGGTTTTTCTTTACATTCATAGTTTATTAGTTTGTTTCCGGAGGTAACTACTCTTTCTTAACACCAATAACTTAGTTATTTTTCTGTTGTTAGGATAGGATAGATTGCATAGTAATAGGTATTTGCATGCATGTTCTATTTGGTTGAAAAAAAAATAATAAGTTTCTTTTTAAGACCCTATTCTTGAAAAATTTCACTAATTTAAATCAATTTTTTGTGTTAAATTTGTTTGAAGATTGTAAATTGGAACATGGGTTATAGCTAAGAACACACAACCTTTGAAAATTTGAGCTTAATTACATGGTTACATTATTTAGCCATAAATTTTTATTCTTGTGTGTTTTCTTTCCTATGATTGCAATCTTTGTTTTGTTCCATCCTATATGTCCAATGTTTAATGTGTTATATGTATGCATATGATTGAGGCCATTATTTGATTATTAACTCACTTATCCCAAATAGCCTACCCTTCCATTTACCTTTGTTAGCCACTTTGAGCCTCTTAATCCCATTTGTTCTATATTTTACCACATCACTAGCCTTAAGCGGAAAAACAAACAATCATCCCAATTGAATCTCTGGTTAGCTTAAGATAGAGATTGTGTGTCAATCAAGTGTGGGAAAACTGTGGAAACATGGGTTAACAAGGGAATGTGTTATGTTTTTTACAATTGATAAAATATTGGGAATTTGGGTACCTACTCATGTGAAACTAGAAAAATTAAAAATCCATGTGCATTGATAAATTGTGTTTACTTTTATTAATTAAAAAAATTCAAAAATATTCAATAAGTAAATAAATAAGGGGACAAAATTACCCCAATGCTAGTTAAGTTAATGAAAAGATCAATGCATATGCGATACAAATTAAAAGAAGGGTTGATGCATGAGTATGAAATGCAAAAGTGGGAATTTTGGGAAGCTAGGCATGATTTTAAAAAGTATATAGAGTATGTATAGGTGAAAGCTTAGGTTGATCAAGGATTCAATTTATAGCTCACTTAGCCATATATATACCCTCACCTTTACCTTAGCCCCATTACAACCTTGAAAAGACCTCATGATGTTTGCATTGGTACATTAAATATTTGTTGATTGGTTAGGTGAAGAAAAAAGTTTAGAAAGCAAGATTAGAGAAGAGTAGAGTGATTACCCTATACACTTGAGTGATTAGAGTGCACATGTACTATCAGTAAGGGTTCAATGCTTGATTCTATGTTCCCTGCTTTCATGAGCTGTGTTCTTACAAGTTCACTTGTTTTTACTGTATGATTTTAATTAGTGATATTTGATTTATATTTGTCTTGAAGAACTTATTTACTTTTAACCAAGTGGCAAAAATCATTTTAGCATATAGAGCATTCATACATAGGTTGCATTGCATTTCATGAGTCTTACTTTTCCCTACTCATTTATTTTATCTCCTTGAGCTAAGCATGAGGACATGCTAATGTTTAAGTGTGGGGAGGTTGATAAACCACTATTTTATGGTTTATCTTGTGTCTAATTGAGTGGTTTCATCAATTCTTTACCCACTTATTCATATGATTTGCATGATTTTACAATCCCTTCCTAGTTTTGTTCTATGGTTGAAAACTTGCTTCCTATAGATCTTTAATTTGTATATTTTAATTTTCCTTTATACCATTCGATGCCGTGATCCGTGTGTTAAGTATTTCAGGCTTTATAGGGCAGGAATGGCTTAGAGAATGGAGAAGAAGCTTGCAAAAATGGAAGGAACACAAGAAACCAAGGAGATAACTAGCGAGCATCGACGCGCATGCATGGCTCACGCGAGTGCGCAATATGGAGAAATTTGTAGCGACGCGTGCGCGTGCCTGACGCATACGTGTGGATTGGAGTCTGCACAAGGATGCGTCCGCGTGACTGACGTGTACGCATGACATGCGTGATCTGCAGAAATAACAAAAAATGCTGGGGGCGATTTTGGGCCGAGTTTTGACCCAATTTTCGGCCCAGAAACACAGATTAGAGCCAGGGAACATGCAGAAACTCAACAGAAATTCTCATTAGCATAATTTTAGGTTTTTAGATCTGAATCTAGAGAGAAATCACTTTTCCTCTAGGTTTTTCTTTACATTCATAGTTTATTAGTTTTATGCTTTTGCTTTAGATATTGAAGAGTCATCACCTCCGTTGAAGATACTATTCTAGTTTGTTTCCTTACTCTTTTATTTATTCCATATTCTTAATTCTTGTTTAGAGTTACAATTGGATTATTTTCATGGATTGTAATGCAAAGGATTACTTTTACTTTTAATTAATTTTGAATTCCTACCTTATTTATATTATTATGTCTCTTTTCTATTCCAAACTCCCAATAACGAAGATGTTATCCATGTCAATAGAGTAGATTCCCAACTTGATATGGGGGTTGATTAAGAAGAGACACTTGAGTTGGAATGCTCAAGTGATTAGTTAAATTGGAAGTTGTTGGCTAATTCTGTATTTACTAACACTAGACCTTCCCAAGGGAGAGGACTAGGATTTGCGAATAAGAGTTAGCTCAATCACTTGACTTTTCTTTGCTTGGGGACAAGCAAACTATTTAAGTTTGGTGTTGTAAAGCGAGATCTATATTATCATGAATGGCACCAAAGGGAGGTGAATCATCTTCACAGAAAAGCACAACCTGAGCAGTCACCAGCACTGAGGTGGTTGAGTTTCATTCTCCCTTTCTTTCTGTTTCTTATTATTTCATTCTATTTCTTGTTTTCCTCTCTCGACTTGCATGATCACTCTTAGGATTTTGCTTTAGTAGTCTATTTTTGAAATTTTTATGGTTAGAAGATGTCTTATAAATTGCCTATTAAGCTTAAATTTTTTTTTTGAAAAAGAAGTAGTAAAATTCATGAGATTTTGAGTTATATATCATGAGTTATTCTAGTTACTTTGATGTGGTGGCCTTATCTTTATTTTCTGAATGTATGAATCAACTGTGCATAATTGATATTGAAGTTGAGCATATTAACTCTTAAGGAACAGTGAATTTAGAGAAGTATTATTGATTATCTGAAACATAAAAAAAGATTAATTCTTGAAGCAAAAGAAATAGCACAAAAAAAAGAGAAAATAAAAAATAAAGAAAAAGAAAAAGAAAAAGAAAAGAACAAGGTTCCAAGGCTTTGAGCATCAATGGTTAGGAGGGTCAGAATTGGCCTAAAAAGCTCAAATGAGTTGCTATCCCTAACTATATGCTTGTGGTGTGAAGGTGTCAAGAAAATCTTGAGATTGAGCATTTAAAGTCGTGATCCAATGCAATAACGAGTACGCTTAAGGACTCTGAGCACCACTGTATGGGAATTTAAGCAAAGCTAAATTCGAATTCAAAGGGTTCTCCCAGTTAAGTGCTTGTGGCGTTTATGTATCCGGTGGTAATATTTGAAAACAAAACGCTTAGAGTCACGGCTTGGCTCAAAAGGGTGCAAAGCACCAAAAGAAAAAAACTGTGGTCAATAATCAAGAAAAACTTAAAAAGGAGAATCAATAATATCATCCGGATTCTAGTTTCGAAGGGTGCCAATATTTCTGAGCTTCAAAGGAAAGTGAGATGCAAAAATTGTTCAGAAATAAAGAGCTAATAGCCCCATTTAGTAATTAGAATTGAGCTTCATTGACAACTCTAGAACCTGATGTATTTTTCTCTTCTAATTAGTCCTATCTTGTTTTTGGTTGCTTGAGGACAGGCAACAATTTAAGTTTGGTGTTGTGATAAGTGAATATCTTATACCCTTTTTCATAGCATTTTCATAGTGTTTTTAGTTATATTTTATTAAATTTTAGTATGTTTTAGTGCAAAATTCATCTTTTGGATGTTACTTTGAGTTTTCATGTTTTTTATATGATTTTAAGGGATTTTTGGGCGAATTTGGCAGAATCTTATTCAGAGACGAAGAAAGGATAGCAGATGCTGTCAATTCTGACCTCTGTGTACTCCAACGAGCATATTTTGAGCTACAGAGGTCCAATTGATGCGGTCTTAACGGTGTTAGAAAGCTAACTTTTTTAGATCTTTTCAGAAATATATAAAAGTCTATAATTCTCTTCCAGAATCACTGCCCAAAATTGGCATTGAACGTCCACATCTGGAGTTCAACGCCAAAAGACGAGCAAGCCAGCATTGAACACCCAAACCTGGCGTTCAACGCCATCCAGGGAGCAAAAAAATAGCACGTTCATCCCCCTTAATGGGCATTCAACACCAGAAGCCCAAGTTGAACGCTAGGCATACGAAGCACATGACCAAAGTGGGCCCAAAGTGGATTTTAACACTCTTTAGGTTATCTAGTTTTATCTTTGTACTTTTTAAATTTAAATTAACATCTTTTAGGGTTAGCATCTTCTATTTAAAGAGAAGATCACTAAGGTTTGGGCAAACATTATTTTTCAAATCTTAGTCTTACTTTGTAAATCATGAGCAACTAAACCTCCTTGTTAAGGTTAGGAGCTCTGGTTATGGATTAATGTCATTATTATTCTATTTTAATATATGTTTGATTCAGTTCTAAGGTGTATTTTCGTTCTTCATCAAAATGAGACTGGGTATGTCCCTTTTTCTACATGAGTTCCTGTGATACTCGGAACAAGTCACTTGAGCTACAGCTTGAAAACACTCCTCTTAAATCGAGATTATCTGGGCTAATTGGGATATGTGACATATAATCTGGTTAGTTTTGGGTAATTGAGATTTCTATGGTGCTAAACTAGTTTTTCTAAATTTTACCCTCTGATCTGGAAGATCCGACCTTGTCTGTGGCGTTTTGAGTAGGATTGGAGGAGATTAATTCCCTAGGGAAATAGGTTTTGATCACTTACAATTTACCGTAGAATGAATCATTCATTATTAAAAATAGTTGGTAAGAACTATTAATCCGAAAAGGTAATTATCTTCAAGACCTTAACTGTTCTCTCATTATTGTTTCTACACCAATTCTTTACTACTTTCTTTATTAATATATTTTATGCGCCTACAACAACAACCACTTTTTTTTTATTTACCTGGCTAAGTCCAGCAAGATAGCTATTGCTTGCTCAATCTAACAATCCTCATGGGATCGACCCTTACTCACCTGAGGTATTACTTGGATGACCCAGTGCACTTGCCGGTGAAGTTGTGCGAGTTCAATTTCGTGCACCAAGTACCGTACCTCAAACACCACAAATACCCCTCAAAGAAGAATTCCTAAATGAACAACTCTTAGCCATTAAAGTTATGCCATGATATGTTGACATGGATAACTACAAGGCTGGAAAAATCATTCTTAAGAAATTTAATTAGAATCAAAGAAGAAAGTTAATTCATGATTCCTGCTACTTCATATGTGTAATGCCCCTTCGAGCAAAATACCTTACTTAAGTCATGGTAATTCTATTAGAAAGAACATTACGTAAAATGTTCCTAGTATTAACTATTTAATATATGAGCCTATGATGTTAAATCGTTTATAGTTTTAAGAAAATGCCAATACTTTTTTTTTTCAATTTCATTTTTGTAAAATCATTAGTCAAAATTAATAAAAAAACATTCATCAGATAAAACTATATCCAAATAAATTTAAATTCATATAATTACTAATACAGTATAGTTAGTTAATACAAACTCAATAACAGTACTTGCCACTCTACATAAAAAAAATATCAAGACTCTAAACAATAAAGTCGAGGGAAAAGTAAACTCTGCAAAATAACTAACTAATGGCAAATAGACTCTTCTACTTATCTGCAGCTTCACAACGAGTCTTCATGCTTGTGTCTTTAAAAGAGTTTGGAAATTTGGGGTGAGAACAAAGTCACTCAATCTCTGTAGAGAATGCAAATACCGTAAAAGTAAAGAATAGAATGCAAATAATCAAATTGTGTCTCAAGAATATTTATTTTTATTAATTCCTAAGTTCGTTGAATTTATTCTATCCGATTAGATATTTCCTTCAAACTATGTTTTTTGAAATAAGGTTTCAATCCCCATAAACTTTAAACATAATCATAAGGTAACACACAAGCAAATCATTCAATGCAAACATACAGACAATTCATGCATAAAACAAAAATTACAAGAAAAATATTGAGTACTGTCGGATTTACCACTGCAGAGTAGCGACAGATTTACCGACAATAACAACGTCGAATTCATAAGGTTAAGTAATTACTAGTGAATTTTGGTTTCTAACGATAAATCCGTTGGTAATATTTGGAGGGAAAAAATTGGCGCGTATTTTACCAGCAGATTTACCATCGGAAAAATTCGACACCCTATGAGTGAAACGCTACATTTTCGTGACCTGCAATGGTTTACCGTAAGAGAAATATGATGGTAAATCTGACGGTAACAGGGCATAAATTCAAATCGGGAACCCTCTTCCCCCTTATTCGAGATCCACTCTCTATCTCTCTCTCTCAACCACTGTTTCCTCCCCTCTCCCCAACACCACCATCTGCCGCCGCCGACAGCACAACCATCACATCCCCATCTTTATTGCCGTCAACCCACCCATCGCCGAAACCCTTCCCTTTTTTTCTTCTCCCTCTTCTCTCCTTGCTATTTTACCGTTCACCTTCTCCCTTTTCGGAACTGCCGCGCTACACCACGGAGCTACCACGACTGCTGGCCAGTGGTGCGTGGCAAAAGTTAGGTTAATTAAGAGATTGTAATATAAGAACAGCGTTGCAAGTATAGCTCTTAACCAGCTAAAATCCGCTTCACCAATTTAGAAAGGTGTCACAAAAATTAGAATAAAAATACTGGGAGTATGAGTCCCAGGTCGTCTCCCAACGAGTTGCAAGAAAGGATGCTAATTTATTAATTAGGAGTTTTTAAGAGAGTTTGAGTTTGGATAATGAGCAATTAAATAATTGTAAATTAAAGCAATAAAAACTAAGAATGATTATTAATATTCTAGATAAAAAGCCTTGACTGGGGGAATGATTAATTGGAAGTTCTATCCTTGTTGGGATCTCTTAAGTGTAGTATTAAAAAGGTTGTTGTTTTCTCTTAGTTAACCCTTACTAAATAAAGGAAAGTCAAGTGATTGAGCTAACTCTTATTCGCAAATCCCAGTCCTCTCCCTTGGGAAGGTCTAGCGTTAGTAAATACAGAACTAGCCAACAACTTCCAGTTTAATAAGCACTTAAGCCTTCCAACTCAAGTGTCTCCTTTTAATCAACCCCTATGTCAAGTATGGAGTCTACTCCATTGACATGAATAAAACTCTCATAAAAATATAAGAAGAAGACATGATAAATTAAATAAGATGGGGATTTAAAATTAATTAAAAGTAAAAGTAATCCTTTGCATAAACAATCCATGAAAATAATCCAATTACTACTCTAAACAAGAATTAAGAATATGGAATAAATAAAAGAGTAAGTAAGGAAACAAACTAGAATAATATCTTCTACGGAGGTAATGACTCTTCAGTATCCAAAAGCAAAAGCAATAAACTAGGAATGTAAAGAGAAACTAGAGGGAGAGTAATTCCTCTCTAGATTCAGATCTAAAAACCTAAAAACTATCCTAATCAGAATATGTGCATGTATCTCTTTGTGTGTGTGTGTGTGTTGAGTTTCTGCATGTTCTCTGGCTTTATTATGTGTTTCTGGACCGAAAACTGGGTCAAAATGCGGCCTGAAATCGCCCCCAGCGTTTTCTATTAATTTTGCAAATCGCGCAGGTCACGTGTACGCGTCAGTCACGCGTGCGCGTCATTTGGCATTTTTCTTTGTCATGCGTACGCGTCATCCATGCGTGCGCGTCATCTTGCAGAACTCTATTCCATGGGTACGCATCAGACACGTGCACGCGTCGCTGCAATTTTCTCCATTCCGCGCGCTCGCGTGAGCCATGCGCACGCGTCGGTGCTCGCTGGTCATCTCCTTAGTTTCTTGTGTTCCTTCTATTTTTGCAAGCTTCCTCTCTATTTTCTAAGCCATTCCTGCCCTATAAAGCCTGAAACACTTAACACATGGATCACGGCATCGAATGGTATAAAGGAGAATTAAAATATACTATTTAAAGATCTCTAGGAAGCAAGTTTTCAATCATAAAACAATACTAGGAAGGGATTATAAAATCATGCAAATCATATGAATAAGTGGGTGAAGACTTGATGAAAATCACTCAATTAAACACAAGATAAACCATAAAATAGTGGTTTATCAGCTAGCTTCACCTCTCTCCCTCCTCATGTCTCTGCTCGACTTTTCTTTCTACTCGCGTATCGCCGCACCTCCCTCCGCCTCTACAACAACAGGTAACCATTATAATTTTTTTCATGTTATTCTAATGTTATATATGCTATATCAATTTTTTTTGTAGTTGATTCATTGATGTTCTTGCTGTTAATTTTATTGTTGATTGGTTTATGATGCTGGTTAGAATATGGCAGTGGTTAAAATATTGAATTGGTTTATGAATTTGTTTATGAATATGAATATGAAATGGTTTTGCTGATTATGAGTATGTTGAAGTTTTGTTGATTATTGAATTGGTTTTGTATGAATTCATATTGTAAAGAAAAAATTGAAGCTGTTCCAATTATCTAATGAAATATTTCTTATTTTGAAAATGTGACATTTTAGGAAGAAATATTATTTTGAGGATATGTGTTATGTACATTATTGAATTTCATTGTTTTCTTATTTTTAACTTGCAAATATTTTGAAATCATCTTAGGTGCACTAATTGAGTTGAATTTGAACTTTGCAAAGTGTTTCGATTATTGAACTAAATTGCTGAATATTGTTGATTGAGTTGTTTGAAATTGTCTGAATTATGTTGATTCATTGTGTTACGGCTAGTTTTGCTCTTTGCAGACATGACGACGGGTAAAAGTGTTGCGGATCAAACTACTAGTTCTGGTCGTAGTTGTGGTAGAGGGAAGATTTATTCTGTACCTCCAAAAATTTTGGATCCTCTCCCTCTACTCCACCTACCCCAATGACGTCACAAGTTGTGGGTTTAGTAGACCAACCATTCATTATAGTCCCCAACCCCAACTACGTCCCTCCGTCCACGGCGACGACGCTGATAAACCACTATTTTATGGTTTATAATGTGTTTAATTGTGTGGTTTTATCATGATCTTTACCCACTTATTCATATGATTAGCATGCATTTATATTTCCTTCCTAAAATTATTACATGATTAAAAACTTGCTTCCTAGAGACTTTTAATTATGTATTTTAATTCCCCTTTATTCCGTGATCTGTGTGTTAAATGTTTCAGGCTTTATAGGGCATGAATGAGTTGGAGATTGGAAAGGAAGCTTGCAAAAATGGAAGGAACACAAGAAGTTGAGGAGATGACCAGCGAGAAATGATGCGGCTGCATGGCTCACGCGACCGCGCGGATTGGAATAGCACAAGTGACGCGGAGGCGTGGACGACGCGCCCGCGTGGCAAAGCAAAACGCCGAATGACGCGTCCGCATGAATGACGCGATCGCGTGACGTGCACGATCTGCATAATCTACAGAATTCGCTGGGGCGATTTTGGGCCCTGTTTTGACCCAATTTTCGGCCCAGAAAAGCAAACTAGAGCTAGAGGACATGCAGAAACCAACAACAACATTCATTCTACACAATTTGAGTTTTTAGATCTAGTTTTACTCCTCCTCTAGGTTTTCTCTCTACACATTCATAGTTCTTAGGATTTATATTTCTATTGCTCTTTGCATTGGGATATTGAGAAGAGTTATTACCTCATCAAGACTTCGTCATTCTAGTTCGTTTTCTTTACTTGGCTTTACTCTTCCATGTCCTTTAATTTATTCACTTTTACTATTGGATTATTTTAGAATTTATTAATACAAGAATTACTTTTATTTTTAATTGATTCCTTTGAGTTTTATTTATCATGTCTTTCTTTAATTCCCTTTCCTATGTTATGAGTTCTACATTCACAATGGGCGAGTAGTTCCCTAACTTGATGGGGAGTTGATTGAAAGGAACCCTTGAGTTGGGTGCTTAAAAGAAAAATTGTAATTGGGTTTATTGTTAGAATGTTCTCTAGTCACTGACACTAATCCTTTTCAATTGAGCGGATTGGAACCTGTGAATAGAAACAGCTTCCCAACTTGTTTGACTTTCCCTTACCTAGTAAGGGATAACTAAACAGAACAACCTTCAATTATCAATTAATCTTGAGAGTACTTCAACAAGAATAGGGCTTCCAACTAATCCACTCCCAGTCAAGGCTTTTATTTAAATTATTTAATTTCTCCAATTTAAATTCCTATTTATTCAACTCAAACTTTCTTTGAAAACATCTGATTAATAAAATAGCACACCTTTCTGCAACTCGTTGGGAGACGACCTAGGACTCATACTCCCAGTATTTTAATTTTAATTTTTGTGATAACCCTTCTAAATTGATAAGCGGATCTCTGGTTGGTTAAGAACTATACTTGCAACGCATATCTTATAACAATTCTTAACTCGCCAATTTCCACCACGTCAATTTTTGGCGCCGTTGCCGAGGAGTTGCAATAGAGTGCTAAAATTATTAATTGGAATTTATTTATTTGCATTTTATTTTATCTTGCTACTATGAGTTGCTTGTTTCTTTCGTTAGATGACGCGTTCACTTCCTGATCCAAGCTTGCCCGCATTCGATCCTGAGATTGAAATAACTATTTCATGAATAAGGCAAGCTCGGCGTCGGTTAGTCCTCTCAGAGGGCGGATCTGAAACGTCATTTGAGGAAGAAACCAGCCCCCGTTCTACTGATTCGGTTGATTTACGTGTAGGTGACATGGCAGCACCTAGGAGAGTTACTATCCAGAAGGCTGGAGCCCCTGAGTTTACTATGCAACCATTTCAAGCGCATCACTCAGTGATGGCTACAGACTTTGAAATAAAGACTGCACTGCTCAATTTGATGCCCAAGTTTCATGGCTTACCTGCTCAAGAGCCTATCAAGCACCTGAGAGATTTTCAAGCAGCCTGTTCTACTGTCAGGCGTGATGGTGCGAATGAAACTTCTATTTTGCTAAAAACCTTCCCGTTCTCTCTTGAGGGAAAGGCGAGAAAGTGGTACTACACTCAACCCGCAGCAACTGTATCCAACTGAGATACACTTAGAAGAGAATTTTTGGAAAAATTCTTTCCAACTGAAGTTACTGATAAACTGAGGAAAGACATTTCCATGATTGCTCAGGACGAATATGAGACTCTCTATGAATACTGGAAGCGCTTCAATAATCTTCTAGAAGCATGCCCCTACCATATGATTGACAAGATAGTGTTACTCGATTACGTCACACAGGGCATGAGGCTCTAAGATAAGACCACATTGGAAAGTGCTAGCAATGGGTCTATGAAAAAGTACAAGACAACTGATGAGGCATGGCAATTGATCAGCGACTTAGCTGAATCTACTCGGAATCACAGGCAGAAACAAGGCCGTTCAAAAGCCGTTGCAGAAGTATCCTCTAGCAGAGAGACTGCTGCTCTAACTCAGAGTATTTGTGAAATGACCAACTTGCTAAAGCAGATGCAATTGAATCAATAACAAGTTCAGCAAGCTCAACCTTCTCCACCACAGCAAAGCCAACAGTTAGTCCCACAGAGAGTTTGCGGGATTTGTACTGATTATAGCCATTATACTGATGAATGTTCGCAGCTCCAGTAGGAAGACAACACCGTGGCAGCCACTCATAACTTCTATGACCGCCCCAACCAAGGGTACAATCAAAGTGGAAATTATAACCACGGATTGCAGGACAATTCTAACCAGAATTGGAGGGACAACAACAACAGAGGAAGCAGAGACAATCAGGAAAATCAGAGGTGGAATAATAACAACAACAGGCAGCAGAACCAGAACTAGCCCTACAGAGCACCTCACCTGAGGCAATCCCAAGGACCACAGAATACCCAACAGCAGACATCTCAAATTACTTATCCTTCTTCATCTTCTAATGATGACTTACTACAATCTATTTATCGGAGACAATAGACCGTGGAAAATAACCTTTATGCTACACTAAATGGTCTGAACTCTACTTTGCAAGCTCTTGTCTCACATATTGGATCAATGAATAACTCCAATAACCAGCCTTTGAGCCTAGTGGAATCCCCTCTCAACCATTACCCAATCCAAAGGGTGGCATTAATGCCATCACCCTCAGGTCCGGAACCACACTGCAGGAGAGGAATCAGGAGGAGCCAAGCCCACCAGAACACGCCTCAGCTGAAGAGGTAGTGGAAATAGAAGATGTTGAAGAGGAAGAGGACATACAGGACATAACTGAAAAAGAAGAAGTTCAACCACAGGAGGAAGCACCACAGGGCGCAGACACTGCAGAAGACACCACTCCCATTCCATTTCCACAACTTGCAAGGAAGCCCAGGAAGCAGCTGGAACCTAACCCCAAAATGGTAGAGATATTCAAAAAGGTTGAGGTAACTGTTCTTCTTTTTGATGTTATTCAACAGGTACCTAAATATGCAAAGTTTCTAAAAGATTTATGTATACATAAAGACAAAATTAATGAATTAGAAACTATTCCTTTAGGTAGTTCCATATCTGCTTTAATGGGAGGTTTACCTGAAAAGTGTAGTGACCCATGTCCATGTATGGTTAATTGTACTATTGGTGGTGTAGTAATTTCTGACTGCATGTGTGATTTAGGAGCATGTGTGAGTATAATGCCTTTATCTATATATGATATTTTGAGGCTCCCTCCCTTAAAAAGGTCAGCAGCTCGTTTTGTGTTAACAGATAAAAGCATTATTACAGTGGCTGGAGTTGCTGAAGATGTATTAGTGGGCATTATAGGGCTCACATTTCCCACTGATTTTTATATCCTGGAGATGCCCCAAAATGACTCAGAGAAGCCATCATCAATCCTACTCGGAAGACCATTCCTGAAGACCTCGAAGTTCAAATTAGATGCTTTTTCAGGAACATACTCTTTTAAAATAGATGGCCGAGTAGTAACCTTCAATCTGAATGGAGTTATGAAGCATCCTCCGGAGGATCATTCTATCCTCCAGTGTGACATTATAGATGAAACCGAGGCTGAAGTTCACCAGGAGGAATTTGAAGAGAAGTACATCGGACAAGGTCCAAGTGTGGTGACATTCTCAGAGGACAATGACAGTGCTTTACCATTGTTACCAGCTCCAGAAAACCCAGAGCCTGACCATGATCAGAAATTAGAATTAAAACCCCTTCCTCCACACCTTAAATATGCTTACCTTGAAGACGAGTAGAAGTTTCCAGTTATCATTGCAAGGGAACTCACTTCTCAACAGGAAGAGCAGTTACTTAGTGTGCTGAGGAGACACAAGAAGGCAATTGGTTAGAGTTTGGCAGACATAGTAGGCATCAACCCTCAAGTCTGTGAGCATAGGATATTTTTAGAAGAGGGAGCAAGACCTGTCCGTCAACCCCAGAGAAGACTGAACCCCACTATCTTAGAGGTTGTTAAGAAGGAAGTGACCAGACTACTGGAGGCAGATATCATCTACCCCATTTCAGACAGTGAATGGGTAAGCCCAGTACAAGTGGTGCCCAAGAAGTCTGGAGTCACTACAGTGAAGAATAAGCATGGAGATCTCATTGCAACCAGAGTTCAGAATGCCTGGAGGGTCTGTATTGACTACAGATGCCTCAACCAGGCCATCCGTAAGGATCACTATCCTCTTCCATTCATTGATCAAATGCTGGATCGCCTGTCCGGTAAATCACATTATTGTTTTCTAGATGGTTACATAGGTTATTTCCAGATTCATATAGCTCCTGAGGATCAGGAAAAGACCACTTTTACATGTTCTTTTGGGACTTATGCTTACAAGAGAATGCCCTTTGGCTTGTGCAATACACCAGCTACCTTTCAAAGGTGCATGATGAGTTTTTTCTCTGATCTTATTGAGGATTGTATAGAAGTTTTTATGGATGATTTTAGTGTATATGGCGATTCCTTTAGCCTTTTCTTAGATGGATTATCTAGAGTATTAGATAGATGTGTCAGTACAAACCTTGTATTAAATTTTGAAAAATGTCACTTTATGGTTAAACAAGGGATTGTACTAGGACATGTTGTGTCTAATAGTGGCATTTCTGTAGATCCAGCAAAGGTGGATGTTATTTCTAGTTTACCTTACCCCTCATCTGTGAGGGAAGTCCATTCGTTCCTTGGCCATGCAGGTTTTACAGGAGATTCATTAAGGACTTCAGTAAGGTAGCACTTCCCTTATCCAGACTACTGCAGAAGGATATCAAGTTCGAGTTCAGTGAGGATTGCAAACAAGCATTTGATAAGCTGAAGGCCCCCCTGACTCAAGCTCCAATTGTGAGAGGACCAGATTGGAGCCAGCCATTTGAAATAATGTGCGACGCCTCCAACCATGCAGTAGGAGCAGCACTGGCTCAGCGTGAAGGTAAGGACCCCTTTGTTATTGCTTATGCGTCTAAAACTTTAGATGCCGCTCAGTCTAATTACACTACTACTGAGAAAGAGCTTCTTGCTATTGTTTTTGCTCTAGATAAATTCAGAGCCTATTTACTTGGTACGAAGGTAGTAGTGTACTCGGACCACGTAGCTCTAAAGTATCTCTTAGCTAAAAAGGAGTCCAAACCAAGGCTTATATGTTGGATACTACTATTACAAGAATTTGATTTAGAAATTAAGGATAGTAGTGGTAACCAGAATTTAGTGGCGGACCACTTGAGTCACCTTGAGCACATTACATATGACCCCACTCCTATAGCTGATAATTTCCCATTTGATAACCTGCAAGCAGTATCTGAGGTAGTCCCTTGGTATGCACCTGTAGCTAATTATCTAGTTAGCCGCACCTTTCCTCCAAACTTTTCTAAGCATCAAAGAGACAAGCTGAAAAGCGAGTCTAAATATTATATATGGGATGACCCATATTTATGGAGATGTGGCACTGACCAGGTAATTAGACAGTGTGTGCCTCAATCAGAATTCCAGTCCATCTTAGAGGCCTGTCACTTATCTGAGAGTGGAGGACATTTTGGCCCTCAAAGAACAGCTAGAAAAATCTTAGACTGTGGATTCTGGTGGACTACACTTTTTAGAGACGCTGCTGAATTTTGTAGATATTGTTTTCCATGCCAAAAATTTGGTAATATATCCAAGAAGGATGAGATGCCTCAACAAATTATACTTTTCTGTGAAATTTTTGATGTTTGGGGCATTGACTTCATGGGTCCATTTCCAAATTCTAATGGTTATTTTTATATATTGTTAGCCGTGGATTACGTTTCCAAATGGGTGGAAGCAATTCCTACCCGCACTGATGATGCTAACACTGTTGTTTCCTTTGTGAGAAACCACATTATTTGTCGCTTTGGATCACCACGAGCAATCGTGAGCGATCAAGGCACCCATTTTTGTAACAGGAGACTAACAAGATTAATGAAAAAGCATGGGATAATTCATAAGGTTGCAACAGCCTACCATCCTCAGACTAATGGGCAAGCCGAGGTGTCAAATAGAGAAATAAAGCGTATCTTGCAAAAGATAGTCAAACCTCATAGAAGAGACTGGAGCATCAGGCTACAAGATGCACTCTAGGCATATAGAATAGCATACAAAACACCCATTGGGATGAGTCCTTTCCGCTTAGTTTATGGAAAAGCTTGTCATCTCCCTGTTGAAATAGAGCACAAAGCCTTTTGGGCAGTAAAGGAGTGCAACATGGGAATTGAGAAAGCCGGAGCTGAAAGGAAATTGTAACTGCAAGAATTGGAAAGCCTTCGCCTAGAAGCTTATGAGAACTCAAGACTATACAAGGAGAAGATGAAGGCTGTACATGATCAGCACATCAAGAGAAAAGAATTCCAACCTGGGGATTTAGTCCTCCTTTACAAATCTCGACTGAGGCTCATGCCAGGCAAGTTGAGATCAAGATGGGAAGGTCCATACAGAGTAGAGAAGGTCGAACCATACGGAGTTTATCACCTAAGCCATCCTTCAAGCTCTGAACTTATCAAAGTTAATGGACATCGTTTAAAGCTGTACCGTGGTGAGAAGCTGAAGAAAAACAAGGAGCTCGAGATCTTCCTCTTGGAAGATCCCCACATAGCCGAAGCCTGAGCTAGTGGAGCGTCCAACTTACGGACGTTAAAGCAAAGTGCTAGGTGGGAGACAACCCACCATGGTATGATCGTTCTTTTCTTTATTCTTAGTTTTTCTATTCAATAACTCTTCTCTTTATTAGTACATTTCGTGCATCTGCATTTACATACTTTTATTTAAAAAAAAAATTCACGCGACGCGACCGCCTCACTGACGTGTCCGCGTCGCACGAGATGGGAGGAAATAATAAAATGAACAGAGAGTCACGCAAGAGCGTGGCTGAAGGCGTGCCAGTGGCACAAATCGCCCCATACGACCGCGTCACCGACGCGTCCGAGTCACATGGGAACATTGGCCTCCAACGCGATTGCGTAACCCACGCGACCGCGTGCCCTGGAATTCGATGTGAAAAGGGTGGACGACCGAAAGTTGTGCTAGAGTGGTGTTGGATTGGTGCTGAACGCACAATTCTTCCTACGCGGCCGCGTGACCGACGCGACCGCGTCATATCCTTCTAATGGCCACTCATGCGATCGCATGCCCCACGCGATCGCGTCACCCAAGATTTGGCAAAAATAAAATTTCGAACAGAGAGTTGTGCGAGCACGAAGCTGCTCTCGCGCCAGTAGCATAAAACGGGTCACGCGACCGCGTGACCAACACGACCGCGTCAATTGGTTTAAGTGAAAGTCGCGCGACCGCGTGCTCCACGCGACCGCTGATGAAGAGTTTTGCTCGATGGTCTAGATTTTCTTCTTTTAGAAAGAATTACTTCGTTGTAAGCATAGCTCTAAACCATCAAACAATTCCCACATCAAAAATTTGGGTTGTCACAAGTGCAAACCCCAAATGAAAATTAACTGGAGTATTTGGACTCCGGGTCGTCTCACAAGGAATTGCAATGAAATGATCAATTATTGGCTATGAAGGGGTAAAGGGGTTTTGATTTATAAGAGGGGCAAGAAAATAAATGACAAGAAAGTAAATCAAGCAAGTAATTAAAGAAAGCAATTAATAAAGAGAGACATTCATGGCAAGGATTGAGAATATAGGCTTTCTATCCTAGTCATGCAATGATTAATTCATCTTATTTAGTCAACTCTAACAAATAGGGAGAAAGTCAAACAAGATTAATCAATCATACCACAATAATAAACAAGAATTTATCTTATTACGTCATCCCGACGATGGAGGAAGGTATCATGTTATCCTCATACTCGGAGAAAGTCTAATAAGACTAGCTAATCTCAATCCAAAAGTCCTAATCAACTCACTAATTAAATTAGCAAAAGATTAGCGTCAATGGAAACAATATTCCGAAATTCCTAATCAACTCACTAATTAAATTAGCAAAAGATTAGCGTCAATGGAAACAATATTAGCTAACAACTGTAGATCACCAACATGAGTTGGGTTTTCATGACTCAAGATTGCCTAATTACTCTTTCCAAGCCAAGAATGCTCAAAATCTACTCTAAGGCCCAACCAAGCATTTTTTCAAACACTTGGTGGGTACAAATGAAAAGCATAGTAAAAGTGCAAGAAATATAAATCTACCAACTACCAATTGCAAGAAAAATAAATCAATGGCTCAAATTAACAATAAAAAGAACATTAAACATTAAATTGCATTAAAAGTAAACCAAATCCAACAAGAGCATCTATGAACATAAAAGAGAAATTAACATTACAAATCATGAGAATGAGAGAGTAGAAGCAAGAATTCATAAAAGAAATAAGATGAAAACATGTAATTGAACATAAATCTAAGAGAGATTAACCTAACCTAATTCTAGAGAGAAGAGGGAGCTTCTCTCTCTAGAAACTAACCTACATGATGCTATACTACCAAACAATTGCTCCCGCTTTGCTCAAGCTTGAATTTTGCATGAAATAGCATTAGAAATGAGTTGGTTTGGGCCCAAAGTGCTTTAGAAATCGCTGGGGGTGATTTCACCTTAGTGGGCCACGGCAGAATCGGCACGCACGCGTACATGCTACATGAGCGCCCCTTAGCGTGAAAAAACATATGACAAATTTTATATCATTTCGAAGCCCCGGATGTTAGTTTTCCAACGCAACTGAAACCGCTTCATTTGGACCTCTGTAGCTCAAGTTATGGTCGATTGAGTGCGAAGAGGTCGGGCTTGACAGCTTTCCGGTTCCTTCATTTCTTCATGAGTTCTCCCACTTTGCATGCTTTTCTCCTCACTTCTTCCATCCAATACTTGCCCTATGGACCTGAAATCACTTAACAAATACATCAAGGCATCGAATGGAATTAAAGTGAATTAAAATTACCAATTTTAGGGCCTAAAAAGCATGTTTTCACATTTAAGCACAATTCAAGGGAGAATTACAAAACCATGCTGTTTTATTGAATAAATATGAGAAAAGGTGATAAAATTCTCCAAAATAAGCACAAGATAAACCACAAAATCGGGGTTTATCAAATCTCCCCACACTTAAACTAAGCATGTCCTCATGCTAAAATCAAGAAAGAAGCAAATGGACATGAACATTTATTCAATGCAAACTAACTACATGCAACCTATCTATATGCAATCTATCTACATGAATGCATCCACTTAGTCAAAATAAATCAACTTCCAAGAAAACATAATTAAGTACAAGGGCTAAAGCCATAGCGGTCAAATCAAACCCACAATTGAATTGAATTATTAAAAAGATTTCCCAAACTTGCAAGAAAAGATGATCATGGGTGGAAGCATGTAATTGAGCAATCGAACCCTCACCGAATGTGTATCCGCTCTAGGCACTCAAGTGTATGGGGTTGATTCACTCAATTCTCCCCTAATCATGCTTTCCAAGGTTTGTTTTTCATCTAACAATCAACAATTACTTCATGTATGCATACAAATATCATGATTAGGGGGTAATGGGGTTAGGGTTACGGTAGGGTGCATATGGTCAAGTGAGCTTGAAATTCGAATCTTTGATTAACTTAAACTTCCCACCTAACCTATGACAACCTATACAATTCTAAACAAACCTAACTACCCATTCTTCACTTTTCACACACACTCATGCATTCTCTTTTTGATCACCACACATATGCATTGATTATTATTGAGCCTTGCTTTGGGGCATTTTTGTCCCCTTTTTATTGTAATTCTCTTTTTTTTTCTCATTCATTTTTTTTAAAACTAAAATATATATACAAGAACATCAATACATATGGTTTACACATGATTAATACATGAGTATATACCCAATTCCCAGGATTCTCAACACAAATACAAAAACACACTTTTATCTCTACCCAATGTTCCCAACTCTCCCAAAATCAAAAGACAAACACTCTCACTAGCCTAAGCTAATCAAAGATCCAAATTAAGGGATATTTATTGTTTTTCACTTAGGCTTGTAATGTGCTACAATTAAGAACAAATGGGTTAAGCATAGGCTCAAAATTGGCTAACAATAAAAGATAAAAGGTAGGCTTATTTGGGTAAGTGAGCTATTTGCACAATGGCCTCAATCATATAAATACATGTATACACAAAATAATGGACATATAGAATTAAACAAATCAAAGATTACAATCATAGGAAGAGAATAATGCACACAAGAATGAAAATAAGTGGTTATATATGATGTAACCACACAGTTAGGCTCAAATCTCACATGCTTGTGTTCTTAGCTCAAAAATCATGTTCCACAAAGTATATAATTCAAGCAAGTTCTAAAAACATTTTTTTTAATCAATTGGGGTGCCTTATAGATAAAATCCTTGGAAAATATCATGATTTTGACTAAGCTTAATATATACATGTGCAATGCAACCAAAAATCCTAAAAGACCTAAAAATAAAATGCAAAAGTGTTGGGATTAGAAACTTGTCACCCAAAAATGCCGAGCGGTCGAACGACCTCCGCACACTTAAAAATTTGCACTGTCCTCGATGCATCCAAAGATGAACAAGGGGGTATGGCGACTTTTCTAGTTGCTACCTTCAGCTGGTAGGTCAACCGGTGCTGCGTGTTCTTCCTTCCGCTTCCATTTTGGCTTATGGTGCATCGATCATGAAAAATAAAACAAACATCGTAAGATGAGAAAATACAAAAGCAAGGAAGCGTGAATTGTTGGGATGAGGTGAATCACTAGAAATGAGTGACTGAATTGGTGTGACATTGATGAAAAATAGGTGTGTGGGTTCTAAAATTGCACGCGGTTTAGAACACACACACACACATACTAGTATAAAAAGCTGTGTCACATTTACACAAAAGAAAACATGCACTTCACTCATTCTAGTGTGCTTGAGATACTTTAAAAGACTTGTAGGTTAAGGCAACCAAACAAGTAGTGAAGAAGCATAAAAGCATTCAAGCAAAAATCAATCAATTGTAAAATTGGATAATGCATGGACATTGATTGATGTGTAGGTAGACTTAGTGAACAAAATGGTATATAAAACTCACACAACAATCAATGACACATATTGAAGTTGTTGCAACACCTAAGTGACATAGAGGTGAAACACATGGATGCTATGGAACTTAGGAAAAAGGATATAGAAGTCAAAAATCAATCACATAGCAAGCATGGTCCACAAAGCTTGAAAAGCTCAAAAATACATCACTAGGTAAGCTTTCGATCCAATTTCACAATTCCACAATCTCAATGCATGAAATAGGTGATGCTCAATTAGAACAAGCATCCTAAAAAAAAGCATTGATAATGTACAATTGCCTAACAATAGATGACGAATGCATGGTGGCCAAAACATGCAATTCAAAGAGTTAAGATGTATGAAGGCAATGTAACAAGTACTTGGTATTCACAAATGTTCAACATGAAAATTCAAGACCAAGTAATAAATTACGACCTCAATAAAAGAATCCAACAATGACAATAACAACAATGATGTTAAACTAACATCCTATTAATAAGCAGCAGCTTAAAACAGTAAACAAGATTAATAATCCAACACTTATAATGGAAAACAAAAATTAAACTAACTAACGAACTAAAAGAAATGGTGTTACATGATGTTTGGTAGTGTCGGATGATGTTTTAAGAGTGGAAAGAAAAGAGAAGAAGGAAAGAAATGGAAAGAGGAGAAGAAAAGAGGGTGAGTGAAACAGGGTAATCCACGCGTGCGCGTCATGTGCGCGTAAGCGTGGATTGATGAAATGGAGGCGGCGTGTATGCGTACATGGCGCGTCCGCGTCGATGGCTTATTTTGAGAGGGGTGCGTACGCGCAAGGTGCACGTGCGCGTGCCTTGGGCACAAAGTTGGCACACGTCAGGCACAACTCTCGGGTGAATGTATGGAGGGGTGGAAAAACTCAATCCACGCGTACGCGTGCATGGCGCGTGCGTGTGGATGGCCGAAAATACTTGGGCACGCGTGCGCGTGGAGTGCACGTGCGCGTGGATGGTGCTCTGTTTTTCAAAATTTTTCTATGTTTCTGCACAAAACCAAGCATTCTGAACCTCCAAACAGCTACCAAAACATCATGAAACCTTATTTAACCTACTAGACTCCCAAATTAACTCAACTAAGCAATTCAAAACATGAAATTAACCCAAATTACCAATATTTACAAAAGAAAAAAAGGAAAGAGTTTACCATGGTGGGTTGTCTCCCACCTAGCACTTTTGTTTATTGTCCTTAAGTTGGACTTATGGGGAGCTCCTCATCAAGGTGGCTTGTGCTTGAATCCATCCTTGAACATCCACCAATGCTTGGACTTCCATTGTGCTTCATCATTCAAAGTTAATAACTCCAAGCTTTGATGGAGTTCTTCACAAACCATAGGCTCCCAAAGTTGATTTTCCTTGTATGATCCGGGATCCCACACTTTGTTTTCACACCCGTCCTTGAGTTGATCATGGTGATTTCCTCCGGGTGGCAAGAGAGATGAATTCTCATCAATGCACCAAACTATCCTCCTAGACCCATCCAATTGAGCACTAGTCCAACCTTTGCTCCTTGAAGCTTCAACCATAATGAGCCTTGATTTGCAACGCCAACCACAAAACATTTTTCTTTTACGCTTCATCCCACAAAGCATCCTAAGTTGACCATCCGTTTCAAGCAAGCCATATTCGAGTGGGATAATAAAGATAATAGAAATGAGTTTCATCTACTCAAATGACGGTGTAGATGGCAACCTAGGCAAAGGTGATTCCAAGGGTCTTGGCAAGGCGTATTCAATTCCCATCCTCCTTTTTCTAAGGATTTCCACCTCTCCACAAGATCTCTTAATTTCAATCCTTTGTTTAATAATTTTATCTAAAAATTTTCCCTTACTCAAATCACAAATGGGAGGACAAGAGAGATTTACCTCCACATTGCTTTCCATCTCTTTGGGAGAAAGTTCTTCATGCTCAAAAGATTCTTCACCACTAAGACTTGATGCTTGATCTTCATCACCAAGGGAACTCAATTCTTGCTCTATCCCATCCAATTCTTCACAAGAGATATGCCTTGGAGGTTGTGCACATTCCTCCTTAGCATCAAATTCAATCATCTTGGAGGGGTTTTCTTCAATCCTAGACTCCCAAGGTGGTTCCGCATCTCCTAAGTCTTCAACCACTTCTTCTTCTTGTTCAATAATCTTTACCTCCTCCTCTTGTTGCATTACTTGCCTTAACTCCTCTTCTTCACCTTGGAGCTTCAAGTTCACTCCCTCACTAAGCTCCTTGGTTGCTTCTCCACATTCCACAATGGAAGTGCCTTGATCGCATAGGCTTAGGCGGGATGAGACTATGTTGCCAATGGCTTCTACCATGATAGCCATTTTTGCTCTTAACTCCTCAAATTTCTTTTCATCCTCCTCGTGGTGCCTTAAGATATGAGATTTGAGATCCCTTAATTCTAGCATAGAGGCTTCATCGGGAGGTGATGGTGAAAGAGAGGATTCATTGTTTGGGAGAATGGTATTATGGTCGGAAGGCGGTTCTTCTTGGTAAAGTTGTGGTGGTTCAATATTTTCCTTTCTTTCCAATTGTTGCACAACACACCCTATGGTTGCTTGAAATTGATCTAATACTTCCTTGAAACGATCCCTTGACTCTTGCTCCTCTTGGATATCATGAGTAGGATCATATGACTCTTGGATTGAAGGGCATGAATATTCTTCCATGGAAGGTTGTGGTGGAAAGTAGTATTCATCTTGTGGTTGGAAATTTTCATACATTGGAGGTGGTTCACCTTGGTGATAATATAGAGGGGGTGGCTCTTGAAAATATTGATGTTGGAGTGGTGGTGGTTCTATGTGTGGTTTATATGGCTCATATGATTGTTGGTAGGATGGATATGGATTAGGGTCATATGAAGATGGTTGGTGAAAAGTGGCTTGCGAGTATGGTTGATGGCTATGTTGAGGATATGGCTCATAGGTGTATGGTGGTGGTTCTTGGAAGTCACAAGAGGATTCACCATAACCATTGAATTGGTATGCATCATAGAATGGCTCTTCTTCGTAGTGCATTGGTGGAGGTTGTTGCCAAGAGAATTGATCATATGCATATGGCTCCTCCCACCTTTGGTTATCCCATCCTTGATGCACATCTTCATTGAAGTTTCCATTTCCTACAACATAGTTGTAATCACACTCATAGCCAAAGTGAGAATTCATAGTGAAAAGTGAAAATAAGAAACAAAAGCTAACAAGAAATAATGAAACAAAGTCCTAAAACTAACAAAAAAACTAACAAGCAATCCAAAAATCAAGCTATTCACAATATTCACATATATACAATAACCAATAACACAACACCATTGCAACTCCCCGGCAACGGCGCCATTTTGATGAAGAGTTTTGCTCGATGGTCTAGATTTTCTTCTATTAGAAAGAATTACTTCGTTGTAAGCATAGCTCTAAACCATCAAACAATTTCCACATCAAAAATTTGGGTTGTCACAAGTGCAAACCCCAAATGAAAATTAACCGGAGTATTTGGACTCCGGGTCGTCTCACAAGGAATTACAATGAAATGATCAATTATTGGCTATGAAGGGGTAAAGGGATTTTAATTTATAAGAGGGGCAAGAAAATAAATGACAAGAAAGTAAATCAAGCAAGTAATTAAAGAAAGCAATTAATAAAGAGAGACATTCATAGCAAGGATTGAGAATATAGGCTTTCTATCCTAGTCATGCAATGATTAATTCATCTTATTTAGTCAACTCTAACAAATAGGGAGAAAGTCAAACAAGATTAATCAATCATACCACAATAATAAACAAGAATTTATCTTATTACGTCATCCCCGACGATGGAGGAAGGTATCATGTTATCCTCATACTCGGAGAAAGTCTAACAAGACTAGCTAATCTCAATCCAAAAGTCCTAATCAACTCACTAATTAAATTAGCAAAAGATTAGCATCAATGGAAACAATATTCCAAAAGTCCTAATCAACTCACTAATTAAATTAGCAAAAGATTAGCGTCAATGGAAACAATATTAGCTAACAACTGTAGATCACCAACATGAGTTGGGTTTTCATGACTCAAGATTGCCTAATTACTCTTTCCAAGCCAAGAATGCTCAAAATCTACTCTAAGGCCCAACCAAGTATTTTTTCAAACACTTGGTGGGTACAAATGAAAAGCATAGTAAAAGTGCAAGAAATATAAATTTACCAACTATCAATTGCAAGAAAAATAAATCAATGACTCAAATTAACAATAAAAAGAACATCAAACATTAAATTGCATTAAAAGTAAACCAAATCCAACAAGAGCATCTATGAACATAAAAGAGAAATTAACATTACAAATCATGAGAATGAGAGAGTAGAAGCAAGAATTCATAAAAGAAACAATATGAAAATATGTAATTGAACATAAATCTAAGAGAGATTAACCTAACCTAATTCTAGAGAGAAGAGGGAGCTTCTCTCTCTAGAAACTAACCTACATGATGCTATACTACCAAACAATTGCTCCCCCCTTTGCTCAAGCTTGAATTTTGCATGAAATAGCATTAGAAATGAGTTGGTTTGGGCCCAAAGTGCTTTAGAAATCGCTGGGGGCGATTTCACCTTAGTGGGCCACGGCAGAATCGGCACGCACGCGTACATGCTACATGAGCGCCCCTTAGCGTGAAAAAACATATGACAAATTTTATATCATTTCGAAGCCCCGGATGTTAGTTTTCCAACGCAACTGAAACCGCTTCATTTGGACCTCTGTAGCTCAAGTTATGGTCGATTGAGTGCGAAGAGGTCGGGCTTGACAGCTTTCCGGTTCCTTCATTTCTTCATGAGTTCTCCCACTTTGCATGCTTTTCTCCTCACTTCTTCCATCCAATACTTGCCCTATGGACCTGAAATCACTTAACAAATACATCAAGGCATCGAATGGAATTAAAGTGAATTAAAATTACCAATTTTAGGGCCTAAAAAGCATGTTTTCACATTTAAGCACAATTCAAGGGAGAATTACAAAACCATGCTATTTTATTGAATAAATGTGAGAAAAGGTGATAAAATTCCCCAAAATAAGCACAAGATAAACCACAAAATTGAGATTTATCAACCGTGTCGCTTGCGTTGCACAGTTTCCCTGATTTGCCAATTATCTTATCTTTCTTTTCCCCAAATCTTATTTTCTCTTTTCTCACCTTATTTCTTCCTTCTTCCTTCTTCCTTCTTTCTCACTTTCCACTCCCTCTCTCTCTCTCACCCCCATTAACAAGGTTTTCTTTTCTTCTTCTCCCCTTACTTTTCTATTATTCTTCTTATTTTTATATGCCATCTTCTTTTCTTTTCTTTTTACTTTTATTATCCATATTTTCTTTTTCTTTGTTTTTCCTTTTTACTTGGTGTTGGAAATTTATTTGACTCATTATTTCTCATAATATGCTTGTGGATTGTTGTTAAATTGTTTGGCAATTATATACTTTTTTTTCTAAAGGGTTGCTTGCATGTTCACTTTAATACTTTCCATACCTTATTTAACCATGCATGCTATGTGTTTGTGAAAAAGCCAATATGGCATTATGCACTTTTCTACGTTATTCTATTCTACTATTAAATGCCCGTTTTTCACAAAACCCCTTTTATATTTTATTCGTTGAAAATAATTGTCAATACAAACGTGATGGTTTGTTACGAGTGATACTTGATCTATGCTACTCATGCCTTTGCCAGCATGCCAATAAACACCTTGCATTCACTTGCCATCATATGCACTAACTATTTTCTATTGATGACTTTTCACATGTAATCATGACCATATGTTAACATCATTTACCTTTTAATGTGCATTCATAACCACCCTTTTCCGTTCTCTTCCTTGCTCTATCTCTTTGAATTTAATTTACTTTCTCTTCCCTTTTTCAGAATGGCCAACAAGAAGGGCAAAGAGAAAGCTATTCCTAAATCAACAGCAAGGAGAGGAACAAAGAGAGCATTAGTGACAGAGCCCTCTTCAACTGCAGTTAAACCCTCAACAAAAAGAACTAAGAGGATTATAAAGGTTGATGATAAAGAAAGAGCCTTCCCAGCAAAGGACACTGCGCGATTTCTCAATCGCTACTGTGACCAGATGTTCCCCATCCTGGCAGAAAGGAGTTACAACAACGAATACCTTCTTCTCCTTCCGAACCACATTGCTACCTTCATTGAGCCGCAAATTGCACAAAGACAATGGGGTTTCCTACAGAGACAGCCGAGGCAGGTCAATCTTTCTTGGGTAGTCGAGTTCTACTCCAACTTCTACCTGCCAACCCTGCAGTCTATTTTTGTCCGTCAGAAGCAAGTCCCCATTACAGAAGAGGCCATTCAAAAAGCTCTAGGTCTCCCCCCTATTCCAGAAGGATTGGATGCCTTTCAAGAAGCCGCACTCAAGCACCAGATGTACCAATTTGACTGGGACGCAGTTCTCAGAGTTATCGCACTACCTGGCAGCCGTTGGATCTACGGATACCATCGTACCCGCCCTAAGGGAATATCGGCTTCAGCACTTACCTTGGAGGCTCGCGTATGGACACAGATCATGTCCCATTACGTCTTTCTGAGCACTCACGAGTCCTCCTTCACTGCGGACATGGCCGTTCTACTATGGTGCATCCTTACAGACCAACCTCTGAACCTACCAAGACACATTCAGAATGCCATGGGACACGTACAAATTGCGGGCAACTTACCTTTTCCCGCCTTGGACTCAGATCTTGTCTCAGCAGCCGGAGTCTCCTACAGAGCTGGGGACACCAAAGCCATGCTCCCACGGGATGATCAGTATGTCCCTAACGGGAAATACATTAGACCTCCACCAACCGCCACAAGCCATCCTACTGAACTGGTTGAAGATATTCCTTCTTCAACACCACAAGCACCTACAACAGACCAACTGCTCCATCAGATACTCGAAAGGTTGGATTGGCAGGAACACAAGGCTAAGATGAGAGAGCGCCGTAACAAGCGCCGATTCACATACCTCAAGGAGCTGATTATGGGAAAATTCAAGGACTCAGACACCCCGGACTCCACTTCCTTTACCAGCACAGGAAGCCATGATGGCCCCGACTGTGGAGATACTGCTACCAGCCCACCTTTGTTCCTGACAAATGGCACCGAAGACAATACAGAGCCTTAAGTGTGGGGAGGTCGGTCAGTACCTGACTTCCGGAGGTAATTTCTCTTCTCTAAACACCAATAAATTAGGATATTTAGTTAGTTTTTCTTTTATAGAATTGGATAAATTGCATAGTAATAGATTAGTTGCATGCATGTTCTACTTGATTGAAAAGACAATAAGTTTCTTCCAATACTCTATTTTTGGAACAAAATTTCACTAATTTTAATTAAAACTTTTATGTTAAATTTGCTTGAAGTTGTATTTGGAACATGATTTTTAAGCTAAAGAACACACAACCTGTGAGATTTGAGCCTTTATGCATGGTTACATTATTTAACCATAATTATTTTATTCTTGTGTGTTTACTTCTCTATGATTGTAATCTATATTTTTTTCCATCCTATATGTCCAATGTTTATTATATTTATATGTTTGCATATGATTGAGGCCATTAATTGCCTAGCTCACTTATCCAAATTAAGCCTACCCTTTCAATTACCTTTGTTAGCCACTTTGAGCCTTTAAATCCCATTTGTTCTATATTTTACCACATTACTAGCCTTAAGCGGAAAAACAATTATATATCCCAAACTGGATCTTTGGTTAGCTTAAGATAGAATTGTGTGTGCTAATTAAGAATGGAAAATTGTGGGAACAAAAGATAATAAGGGAATGTATCATGATAATATAATGGAAATTTGGAGACCAACTCATGTGAAACTATAAGAATTAAAAATCTATGTGCATTGATAAGCTATGTTTATTTTTATGCTTATGAAAAAAAACCAAAAATATTCAATAAATAAATAAGGGGACAAAATTACCCCAATGTTAAGTTAAGAATTCAAAGATCAATGCATGTATGATAAAATTAAGATAAAAAGTTGATACATGAGTATGGAATGTGAAAGGGAAATTCTGGGTAGCTAGGTATTGATGCACGGAAAACTTGTCTCTCAACAAATTTCCCTTCGGCAAGTGTACCGAATTGTCATCAAGAAAAACTCACAATAGAGTGAGGTCGAATCCCACAGAGATTAACGGATTAAGCAATCAATGGTTAATTGATTATCCTAGTTAGACGGTTCAGATTTGAATGATGAGCAGCAAGAATTATAAATTGACAGAAAAGTAAAGAAAGCAATAAAGTGCAGAAAAATAAAATGGCAAGAAAAGTAAATGTAAGAACTAAAAATAAAATGAACATTTGGATCAAGAGATAATGCAATCCTCCGGATCAAGTTCATTCTTATCTCTTCCTCAATCAATGCATTCATTAATCTCCTTGGCAATCTTAATTGATCGAATTCCAATTTCTTAGAATTCAATCTCTCAAATCTTGATCAATAGCCAATTCCTTGGTCAATTGCTCATGAGAAGAGATGAAGTATGGTCACTGATTATACCACATGCATTTCCCAAATCAAGTGTTGGAAGGATTATAGTCACATATCCATCCACACCCAATTTGGTCCAGCATGAGAAAGCATTTCTAGCATGATCTCTTCATTCCTCTTTCAAGGTTCAGAAGAGATCCAAGTATGAATAGTTTCTTTTCCAAGATAACTACCCAATTGGATGAAGATCGAAAGCTCTCTAGTAAAATCAAGAGGAAAGAAAGAAGAAGAAGAATAAGAACTACACTTAATCCATTGAATCACAATAGAGCTCTCTAACCCAATGTAAAGAGTTAGTTGATCATTGCTCTACAAAAATAGAAAAGAAAGAAAGTGCAGAAAAGTAAAGATGAAGATAAAAACTGAAAATAAAACTTCAAAATTCATAAATGAAAAGTACAAAGAAAGAAAAGGAAAAGTGTGTGAGGGGAGGGAGTCCGAAGACCCCTCTTCAATCCCCTAATTCCAGGCTCTCCAGATCCCCCCTTTCCAAGCTTTTTTTTCAATGTAAAGACTAAGGCCTTTATATAGGCTCTCCTAAATTACAAAAATGAAATTAAAAGCAAATTACAATAAAATGAAAATTCCTATTCTAGATGCTTCTTGTGGCCTTGATTGGTTGACAATTGTGGGCCTGCTTGCTTGAGCTTGGAAGTGGACTTGAGAGAGAAGTGAGTTAAGTTGAGGTCCAGGTGCTAAAGTTAGTACTAAAGTTAGCCACACTAACGCTACAAGTGTAGCGTTAGTGCTAAAGTTATTGTGGCTAACGTTGCACTTGCTGCCCAGTTAGTATTTTTGGGGCTTAAAAGATGCCTCTTGTTTGTGCTCAAATGTCATGCCCACTATAAAGTATTATATATCGTTGGAAAGCTCTGAATGTCAGCTTTCTAACACAACTAGAATCACCTCAATTAGACATCTGTAGCTCAAGTTATGCTCCTTTGAAGTGGACATGGTCGCTGGCATATATGCCAACGTTACTGGAAATGTTGATTGCCAATAACGCTAGCAATCAGGGCTTCATTATTGCCAGTTTCTGAAGCTCAAACTTAGTGTCTACCCCATACTATTATATATTTTTGGAAAGCCCTGGATGTCTACTTTCCAATGCATTTGGAAGCGCATCATTTGAAGCTCTACAACTCGAGTTACACTTCTTGGAAGATGAAGAGGTCAGTTGGCCTTAATACAGGTTGATACCATGTTCATCATTGCACTTTCGGGGCAAGTTTTCTCCCTCAAATTTAGTTTCAACCATGTAGTGCCATATATTCTTAGAAAGCTTTGGAATCCTACTTTTCAATGCCAATGGAATCACCTCATTTGGAACTTTGTGGCTCAAGTTATGCGTGTTTGAAGAAGGCATGGTCAGGCTGCCAGGTGGGACTTTTGCCCACGTTAACTACCACGTTAACAAAGTTAACGTGGGAGTTAACGTGGCTCTTTGTGGCTTGTGTTGGCAACGTTAGTGACAATATTTGGTGTCACTAACGTTGTCGACAACTTCTTCTTCTTCACGTTAACTTCCACGTTAACTAGGTTAACGTGGGAGTTAACGTGGCTTCTTGGGGAT